>NC_044050.1:1774349-1971849 GCF_902167405.1 Gadus morhua | reverse complement strand
GAAGAGAGAGAGACAGGGAGTGACAGAGAGAGAGAAAGAAAGAAACAGAGAAAAAGAGTGCGAGAGAGAGAAAATATAGAGTGAGAGATGTAGAGAGGGAGAGTGCTCTCACTCTCCCTCTCTACATCTCTCACTCTATATTTTCTCTCTCTCGCACTCTTTTTCTTTGTTTCTTTCTTATAGTGATAGTGAAAGAAACAGTGAAAAAGATAGAAGATAGTGATAGTGAAGATAGTGAAAGAAAGAAAGATAGTGCGAGAGAGGGAGAGAGAGGGAGACCTTGATCTATTATTGATAATGAACTTGATATACTTCCCTTTCCTATCTGAATACACACACACAAGTGTGTGTGTGTGTGTGTGTGTGTGTGTGTGCCCGTGTGCGCGTGTGCGTGTGCGTGAGTGAGTGACATGTTGGAGTCTCCTATCACCATGGTAACATACACCAATGCATTGCATTTTCTCTCAGTAACTCTTTCTCACACACACACACACACACAAACACACACACTCCTCAGCTACTGTACACCACTTCATCATGGCAGTTCTCCACACGACACGCACGCACGCACGCTCGCACGCACGCACGCACGCACGCACGCACGCACGCACGCCCACACACACACACACACACACACACACACACACACACACACACACACACACACACACACAAACACACACACACATAAGGACATGCACACAGACCCACACACATACGGGACTCTCAGACAGGACTTTATAACAAGCAGACGAAGGATGACCTCAGATTTGGAAGCTCAGTCCTTGAGGAGCAAGTTAGTTAAACCGTGATCTTGTGATTGTTACGGCACGTTGTATGGGTCTTTTGCCTTTCTGTTCCGTCCCCTCTCTTTCGCTTGTATATTGCTAGGGTTGTTAAGTATTTTTTTCGATCATATAGGGTTGATAATTTTGGTTCCTTTTTTGGCAGTACTCATCTACCTTAGAGGGATTGACCTAAAGGCAGACAGACAGGTCAGCCAGCAGACAGTCACTGATGGATGTGGAGGTCCTCTATCCTCTCCATTCGTATCTGATGGATGATAATTCTGCTCTCTGCAAACTGCTGATTAGACTTTGGCAGAGCAGGGGACGCCTCATCAAGCCCCAAACTCTGCCTTACAATTCTTAGTTGCTTGTCAGTTACTTCGATTTTTCGTCAAAAGTAAAGACAAAGTCAACACAGAACAAAGCTGTGAGAGCGAGAGAGAGAGAGAGAGAGAGAGAGAGAGAGAGAGAGAGAGAGAGAGAGAGAGAGAGAGAGAGAGAGAGAGAGAGGGAGAGGGTTGAAATATATAGATGGGTGATGATGGTGGCTCCATGGATAGGCAGAGAGAACATATCGGCTAGAAAGGCTGTAACTTATGGGTGATGATTGTGGAGAAAGAGAGAGATGAATGGAAAGAATTGGTAGCAAATGAGTCCTCTCCATCCTTTAGCCAGCATGCCTGCCTGTCTGTCTGTCTTTCTGGTTGTCACGCTGCCTGTCTGTCTGGGCAACGCTTGCTCCTCTTATTTAAAGCCATTGCCTACCAAGACTCGACCTGCTTCATAGCGGAAAAGCAGATATTTCAGAGTGGATATTTCAGAGTGGAAAAGCAATAGCACATCTGAGAAATCTGAGAAATTGCAAACACTGAATTTGTAAGAGCATTTTGCAGGTACACAGGACAACCACTAACAATGCCTGCAGAGCTGAATTAGGCAAGTATCCCCTGCTATTAAAAATCCAAAATCGATCAATTAAATATTGGCTACATCTAAAACACAGTGACCCCCACTCCTTCAAGCACAAAGCCCTGCAAAGCCAAGAGGAACAGGAGTCCCCTCACTCAGCTGGCCCTGAGGCTCTGTCTACAGACAGGTTCCCCCTCTGCTCTGGCTCAGGGACCAGTCGGAGAACATATCAATTAGACTCAACCAAATTATAACACATCAGAAACAAACCTACCTCACCCATTGGAACACTAAAACACACACACACACACAGCAAAATGCAGTGTTATCTGGCCCTAAATAGACAGTAAACTGTGGCCCCCTACCTGACCACAGTGACTGATGTTAGAAACAGAGTAATGTTAACAAAGTACAGACTGAACGCTCACAGCCTTGCCATAGAAACAGGCCAACATAAGAAATCATGGCTGGCCAAAGAGGAGCGGCTGTGCCAGCAGTGTGTAGAAGCTACTGTAGAGACCGAGCAGCACTTCCTCCTCCACTGCCCCAAATTCAAAAATTTCCGCCTAGTATATTTTAGCAAATTCAGCCAAAAATACCCACATTTTATAAACTCCCATGAAGACCAACTTAAAATATTAATAGGAGAGAGAAAAGAGAGCTCTGTCCTCGTAGGACAGTTTATTTCAGCTTGCCACAACATGAGAGGATTAAATTCTACTCTTTACATTCATTTAATTGTATTTTAATATTACTATTATTGCTATATGTACATGTGTACATCTGTATGTTATGTTATATTGTTATAGGTTGTTATATGTACATATTGTTCTGACGTTCTCTTTTGTTATTATACATAATATTTGTAACACTGTAAATGATTTGATGACACTGTTTGGTTTACCACAATAGTATGCCAATAAAGTTTTTTGAATTAGAGAGAGAGAGAGAGAGAGAGAGAGAGAGAGAGAGAGAGAGAGAGAGAGAGAGAGAGAGAGAGAGAGAGAGAGAGAGAGAGAGAGAGAGAGAGAGAGAGAGAGAGAGAGAGAGAGAGAGAAAGAGAGATGGATCAGAGAGAGAGAGAGAGAGGGAGAGAGTGGGAGAGCGAGAGAGATAGAGAGGGAGAGAGTGGGAGAGCGAGAGTGAGAGAGATGGATGAGAGAGAGAGAGAGAGAGAGAGAGAGATAGAGAGAGAGAGAGAGAGAGAGAGAGAGAGAGGGAGTTGGATCAGAGAGAGAGGGAGAAAGGGGGAGCGAGAGTGAGAGAGATGGATGAGAGAGAGAGCGAGAGAGAGATTTCTTAATTTACAATGGTCGTTTCTTTTTTTTTTAGCTAAATTAGCTTTACCAAAACAGATATATTAACCTATACCATGTAAAAAGTGTAACATACAGTCACCATCACCACATACAGTCACCATCAACAAAAGAAAACAAAACACCATCAACATCCCAAATGTTTTTAAAAGAATCCAGATCTTTCATCTCTTCATAATACTTAAAATTTAGTAAAATCCTTGCTTTTACCAAACCCTTGAAAGTTGCAACACACTCTTTAGCTTGACCACTGTCTATTTTCTGCTTTCTACTATAGTAGATCGCAAGTTTTGCTTGCCCAAACAAGAAATGAATCATCTCCCTTTTTTCTTTTTCATCTTGCCATATGAAAAACAAAAAATAAAAACCTGCTCGCTAAAATTCTCTCCAAAGGAATCTAACAAACTTCTAAGCAGAGTAAATAACGGTGTCAATCTGCAACAATATAAAAAACAGTGAAAAATTGTCTCTCTAAAATAACAAAATGATTTAAAACGGCAGGGTTTAAGGTTGCCTGTTTTGTTGAAAAAAATTAATCAATCTCTGACTAGCCTCACATTAGTTGCAGATTCCACATACAGCCTTTGTTGATGAGGAACGTGGAGAAAAGAGTTTACAGTTCAGAACATCACTGAAGTAATGAGCGCTAATCAAGCACTGATTTCTGGTATGAGAGCTATGGAAAATTCTATCCAACCTTCCCCTGTTCATGATGTACAAATCCAAAATCGATTGAACTCGACAAGAAATATACTCAAGACACAATAACTGAAACCCACTACAACATAAGAGAGAAACACAAACGTGTGTCTGTGTTTAGATGATTATTTGTGTGTGTATGTGTATGTGCGTGTCTTTGTGTGTGTGTGCATGGTTGGGCATCCGTGCATGCCTGTGTCCTTGTGTGTGTGTGTGTGTGTGTGTGTGTGTGTGTGTGTGTGTATATTCATGTTGTTTTGTGTGTGCGTGTGCGTGCGTGCGTGTTCATCCATGAGTGGGCAAATGGTATTTTTTTCGACATGACACAGGTGCAGCAAACAGAAGGCTTGGCAGACCAACTGCTGTAAGTGTTGCCAAGCTTTGGAAATGTCCTGCTTATGAAAGAGCATACACACCCACACACACACGCACCTACAAATGTACGTACACACATACAAACACGCATACACACACCCACATGCACTCAAACCCAAAAGCACACACATGCACGCAAACCTACACGCACACACACGCACACACACTGATTGTCATGTTTGTTCTACAGCAGCTGGTCTGCCAGCAGCCATGGGCGCTGGGTGCAGATAGTGTGCAGGGTGACACCTGTCGGTCACTCAGGTAAGACAGGTGTACAATTGGCTCAGATGATTCACAAATAACTACACTTACCCGGCGCTCAGGGATCCAATCGTATTCCAACGATGTGCGAAAGCAATAGTTTTAAATCGTTGACAGAGTGCATAGTGTAACGCAAACCGTTCCTCACAACACCCAGGGGTCCACCCAGGGGTGGACCCCTGCGTTCTGTGGCAGACCCCTGCCTTAGTATAGGATTTAGAATGGCTGTAGGATGTAGGATTGCTGTAGGATGGCTGTAGGATGTAGGATGGCTGTAGGATGTAGAATCGTTGTATGGTGGAGGATGGCTGTAGGATGTAGGATTGCTGTAGGGTCGCTGTAGGACGTAGGATCAGTGTAGGATGTAGGGTCGCTGTAGGATGTAGGGTCGCTGTAGGATGTAGGGTCGCTGTAGGATGTAGGATGGCAGTAGGATGGGTGTAGGATGTAGAACTGCTGTAGGATGGCTGTAGGATGTAGGATTGCTGTAGGATGGCTGTAGGATGTAGGATGGCTGTAGGATGTAGAATCGTTGTATGGTGGAGGATGGCTGTAGGATGTAGGATTGCTGTAGGGTCGCTGTAGGACGTAGGATCAGTGTAGGATGTAGGGTCGCTGTAGGATGTAGGGTCGCTGTAGGATGTAGGGTCGCTGTAGGATGTAGGATGGCAGTAGGATGGGTGTAGGATGTAGAATTGCTGTAGGATGGCTGTAGGATGTATGACGGCTGTAGGATGGCTGTGTGACCGCTGTAGGATGTAGGATGGCTGTAGGATGTAGGACTACTGTAAGTTTAGGATCGGGGGGCCGAACGGGTGGATGCAAGGCTGCGTGTCGCTAGCCGATGACCGTGAACCATGAACCTCATCCCATTCTCCATTCCCTCCTCCTCCTCCTCCTCTTTCCCTTCTTCATCATCACCAAACGTTACACTGTTAGGCGTTAAAACACAGGTTTTAAATCTCTGAAACTAAAGTTACACTGTAAGAGGTTGAAACTTTTAAATCACAATGATGTTGTTTGCAGCAAATGGAATCTGTTAATCTGTTAATTCTGTTGCATAAGTTTTTGTTATATTGCTTTCCTTGAAAACAGGTGGTCCATAATCGGAAACAGGAACAAGATTACCTCGGAGAAGGAAATTAAAGCTTTGGCTTTCCCTCATGGCTGTGATACATGGGCTGTATGTTTATTTAGTTGTGCAATTATTCAGGAATTAAGTCGTTCAGAGGACATAGCTACAATGATCTTTTGAACTACTTTTACGTGATATTTTACTCAAACCATGTACTGCTCACACATGTGTACACTGTGTATGCTATGAAACAAACATTTTCACTTATTTTGTAGCTACGTCAGTTTCCTCCCTGCTTCCTGCCAGGGATAAGCAGCCATTCAACAGATGAGGCAAACAGGGAGTGGATGTAAAAGTTTGTAGTTAACCTCAAAGAGTTGTTAGAGGGTTCCCAGTGATAGCGTTCAGCTTAAGGCCAAAAACAGAATATTGGTGTCTCACTCAATCTTAGAAACATAGATCATGAATTGCCATTTCAACTACAAATATGCTGCTAGTTTCCTTTGAATGCCTGATAGATGATAGAGAGGATATTAGACTCAATACTCGCCACAATCAAACACATAGAAGATTTGACGCGTTCCACCTTCACAATAAAGTTCAAGATATACACTTTGTTGGCTACACTTGAAGAACATGTCTGTGAGTCCGTGCGCCATTACCTGATACTGCGGAGAGCCGAGGCTTGGTCTGGAGTTGTCTTTCATTAGTTCCTTCTCGTTACTGAGCACCTCCCAAGATTAAACACACTGAGGCCTCTCCTCTGCTTCGGTGAAGCCAACATTAATGAAGTTTTCCTTCTATTTTGGTTTCACCATGGCGATGGAGAGTGAGGGACCAACAGAAGTCTCCCTCAACACCACCTGCCCAGAAAGCTGAGCAGGGTTTCATGTCCAGGTTCGCCAGGAGAGACAGGGTAAACAGCTCTGCACTCAGCATCTCAGCTCCAGAGGAGTAAAAAAGAGACAACAGATTGGGATTGTTTAGATATTTCATCACTTATTCGGCACCTAGACTCTAGCCAAGCAACATTTCCTGCACAAAGCGCTGGAGTGGGTTATTTCAGCCAGAGAAGGCTCCCTCTCCGGCTGACTTGACTTGTTTCTGTACTTATGTTTGTAATCTGTGCATCTCATTCATGTTAGTATATGTACAGTGTGTGTGTGTTTTCCGTCTCAGTAATTGTCCCATTGACATCTGTGGTAAAACTGTACAGCATTATATTGTAAATACTGTGAGAAGCACACAGACCTCGCTGTAAAAACTCTACAGGCACACTCTATTTATTTAACAACCGCAGACAAGTCATAACATAACCCGTAGCCCTGCAGATAGAACGAGCGCTCAGTGGAACATAAACACATGAAACACAGTGAAGGGGAATGTTCTTCAATGTAATGACTTTATCTCCGCAGCGGGCGGAGAGGCTGTGAAACCTGGAGCTCCATCCTGGGTCTGCTCTGGGGCCTGATTGCGTTTTTTCTGCCAGGTATAATTACCTGCTCCTTCACTCCATTCATCCACAGTTAAACGGCTGCTTTTCCATTTCGGTCGTTCTGCAGTTGCACAGCCTAATTAGAAGCTGCAGACACATTCCTGCCTTAGAATAGAACAATGAGCACTGTGTGTGTCTGTGTGTGTGTGTGTCTGTGTGTGTTTGTCTGTGTGTTTGTGTGAAAAAATTACATGACTGATAAAGAGAGGTTGTTTGTCCTGTGTGTGCGTCGGGTTGCTTCTGAATGTGTGCTCATATCCATGCACATTTAGGTGTTCACACGCACACCATTGATGCATGCATGAATGTGTTAACGTGTGTGTGTGTGTGTGTGTGTGTGTGTGTGTGTGTGTGTGTGTGTGTGTGTGTGTGTGTGTGTGCGTGAGTGTGTGTGTGTGTGTGTGTGTGTGTGTGTCAGTGTGTGTGTGTGTGTGTGTGTGTGTGTGTGTGTGTGTGTGTATGCATGTGTGTGTGTGTGTGTGTGTATGTACAGGTGTGTGTATGAACAGGTGTGTGTGCGTGTACAGGTGTGTGTCTGAAAAGGTGTGTGTATGAACAGGTCTGTATATGTACATGTGTGTGTATGCATGTGTGTATACAGGTGTGGGTGTGTACAGGTGTGTGTATGCACAGGTGTGTGTATGTAAAGGTGTGTGTATGTTCATGTTTGTGTCTGTACAGGTCTGTGTGTGTGTGTGTGTGTGTGTGTGTGTGTGTGTGTGTGTGTGTGTGTGTGTGTGTGTGTGTGTGTGTGTGTTTTGTAAAAACTTAAACAACCTCACCCGTCGTAACTGCCGCCATTAATGTAGTCAGTTGCTGAGACTTGTTAATCATGTGCGCCGTGCCGGCGTTAAGAAGTGCTTACAAACAAGCATTGAGAAGCGGCAGGATCTACCAACAAGCATGGGCTGTCCACGACCCTACTCTGGACGCTATGGGTAGATCAAATCCCTACACAGACTTTTCAACATTCTCTGGACCACTGACTGGACTGGAATGATTTCCAAAAGGGCGTTTAGAGAGACGTTGGATACAAAGAAATTGCAGCAAAAACAGCACTTCCTTTCGTCTGCAGACCCGGGCAAGTGGATGAGATTAATATCACTTCTCAACGGCGTATTCTACAAGAATGGCATATTCTGTGGATTATCATATGGAGAGCCTTTTTTGAAATACACAGCACGCATCCTGAAGAAACTTCCACTGGGCCAACCTTTCCCTGGGGAATTAACATCAGCTTCACTCGCTTCCTGGATTGAGATACAACTCCGCTTTGTAAGGGATATAATCCAGCCCTCTCTTGGGGCCGCACAAAGCCGACATTCCAGGAAAGTAAAACGCAATAAACGTTCATATCTGTGGCAAAACAGAAGAACAAAAGTGATACAAATCATTCTGAATAGTAGCGAGTACCCCGCCCCGGGGTACTCGCGGGGTGTGCGCCCCTTAACACCTACTCCCCCAACCCCGTGCAGGGGTACGCAGACGACGTGGTCGTATGCTCCCGACACGAAGGCATTATAAAAGACATGCTTTCCAGGACTGACTCTTTTTTAGAGTGGTCTGGACTACAGGTGAAACAATCAAAATGTGCTGTCTTTTACGAGAGGAGGAGTGGCAGCAATCGCTGGTATCATGCCAAATCAGACACAATCCCAACATTCACAATAAACAATGTACCAATCAGAGTCTTTGCGCGCCACGAAACATACAGCTACCTCGGCCATAAATTCAATATCGCCGGGGAGTGGACAGCGCAAGTAGACGAGATTGTCACAGACTACATGGCCAGGCTGGCCATGATACACTCCTCTCCTCTCCCTCTGGTTATGAAACTGGAGGCGATCGGGCAGATTGCTCTGGCCAAAATACACCATCTCTTCTCCAATGTTCACATACCAAAGAAGGTACTGTACGAACTCAACAACAAAACTGTACAACGAGTGAGAGAGTTGTTTGGCATGAGCACACACACAACCCGTGACTTCATTTTTCACAGTAAGCGGGAGGGGGGGCTGGGGATAACAGACATTGAATGGACATATATTTCCACACGCCTTGCCCATTTATTAAACATGCTTAACAGCGATGATCAGGCAGTCAGAGAGATCGCCAGAGCCTCGCTCATTCTCAACCTGAAGCGGCGCAAGGTCCCGAAAACGAGCGATCTCCCCAGCTTCCTTAGGTTTAAAAAGAAGCCCAGTGGTAAACTGGACACCAATGCACCAGGGTTTGGCGTAAACTCTGACTGGCCCGATCTGAACGACCTGTGTGACTGGACTGGTGTTTCCCTGGAGTGGAAAAGAGCGGACAAAGAGACGGTGAGCGTCTCCAAGTCTGTGATCACGGACCTGTCAATAAATGTGTGCGCAACAGTGAGCCGCGACCGAACATCCAGCGTGCTCCCCACCATCGGCGCGCGCGCACACCTTCTAACGCTCAGAGAGCAAGAGAGAAAGGAGCACTGGACAGGACTGAGGCTGCAAGGGAAGCTTGCCTGCCTCCAGTCAGCTGATCACTCTGTGTCCCACTCAATTCTAAAAAATGAGGAAATCCTAATTTTTACCATAAAGGCACGCCTCCAGGTGCTGCCAACTAAACTGAATCTGTCCATCTGGTATCCCAATAATCATGACTCTCACTGTCTACACCATGGACAGCGTCAGACCAGAGAGTCTATGTCCCACATTTTAAACGGTTGTAATGTTTACCAAGGACTATACATAGCCAGGCATGACAGGATTGTTGACATTGTCACCAAAGATGTGTCACCCATGTTTTATTCCTCTGTTTTGTTTTACAAACATTCATGTGTGAAACCAGAAATGTTCCAATGCAATGACCCCCATGTATTTAAAGGTATAACAGCAAATACACCGGATGTCATTGTGATTGATGAGAATAGCATAGAGGTTTTCCTATGGGAAGTTGGTTGCACTTTCGACTCAAGTTTCAGAGGCTTGAGAATTATGAGGTTGTCCAAATGTAAAGCAAAGCAGCTTGCAACATATTGCTCAATCTCCTCCATTATAGGCAGCCGAGCTATTTGGAGGAGGAGGTGTTTTTTGTACCCATAGATTTTCTCTGTCTGTTAACAGACTGTGTGCAGAATAAGCTCATGTGTACGTATTGTCTATTCTGTGCATGTTTGTCTCAAGTACTGCAACACTTCCCAGGAGGACCCCCTGTGTGTGTGTGTGTGTGTGTGTGTGTGTGTGTGTGTGTGTGTGTGTGTGTGTGTGTGTGTGTGTGTGTGTGTGTGTGTGTGTGTGTGTGTGTGTGTGTGTGTGTGTGTGTGTTTATGTGTGTACATGTATGTGTTTGTACAGTTGTGTGTGTGTAAAGGTGTGTGTGTGAGTACAGGTGTGCGTGTGTACAGGTATGTGTATGTACAAGTGTGTGTGTACCGGTGTGTGTCTGTACAGGTGTGTGTATAAACAGGTGTTTTTGTACAGGTGTGTTATGTGCAGGTGGGTGTAAGAACAGGTGTGTGTATATACAGGTGTGTGCATGTACAGTTGTGTGTACATACAAGTGTGTGTGTGTGTGTGTGTGTGTGTGTGTGTGTGTGTGTGTGTGTGTGTGTGTGTGTGTGTGAACAGGTTTGTGTGTACAGGTGTGTGTGTGTGTGTGTGTGTGTGCGTTTGTGTGTGTGTGTGTGTGTGTGTGTGTGTGTGTGTGTGTGTGTGTGTGTGTGTGTGTGTGTGTGTGTGTGTGTGTGTGTGTGTGTGTGTGTGTGTGTACAGGTGTGTGCATGTATAGCTATGTGTATGTCCAGGTGTGTGTGTGTACAGGTGTGTCCACACAGACTCCTGCCCTGGCCCTGGCTGATTACTGGTTAAGTACCGCTCATGATCTGACAGAAGGACCCTCTACCTTCTGCTCAGGCAGCAGTGGGTCCCAGGCTACGTTCAGCTGGATTAGCATTTAGCTGGGGGTCTAACTACATGCAGCAGCCCAGATGAGTTGAACAAAAGGACCATTAGAGCTAGCTCCCTAGGCTGTATGCTTCTGCTTAATAGCATGGTGATGCGGGATCCCGCAGGGCTATCAAACGTATAATCAGGGTTGTACATTTATGGAAATATTGTTGTGAAAGAAATACAGAATAGTCACTCATATAGCCAAGCAGGATTAGCTCATGGCTGGTTAATCCCTCTTTAAGGTATATGTGAAATGTCTGCAGCTTTGGGCTTCTAAATCAAAACCGTTTGCTAACGCAACGTTAACTTGCTGATCATTCGATGGGCTGACTACCCTTGACTACCCCGTTAGCTGTAGCTAACGCAAGACCTGCATGGCAAAATCAATGGTTGTTCATACTATATATGCCACATAATAAATAATACTATATAATAACTTTATGAGTGTGTTAAATGTTGTTGTAACGTAAGAACATTCCCATACACATTAGCTTGGTAGCTGGCATGAGCCACTTCATCATAGATGAATATATGTCATAGAAGCACATTCAAACTATATTGGATTAATTGGATCACTATTGCCTGTATCGCCACGAAAGTGAGGGGGTAAAGGGGATACCACGGAATTGACAGGCGACCAAATGAAATGTAGCATTAACTTGAAAGCAACAACTCCAGATTTAAATTCACCATTAAGAAAACAGGAAAAAGAGTTTAAACAGTTCCTCAATACGAACAGAAGTGAAAGTGTTTATTGACTGCATGGCAGTACAATGTCAGAGAAGTTAGGAACTCTCTGTACCGCGACCTTCATCTTTTTTCTTCATTCTGTTTCACTTTCAAGCAAATCCTTTTGAAGGAATCAGAACAGTTTTTCACCCCAACCACAACACGGCTGTGTTCCCCTACAATGCCACGTCATTCAGCCTTCTCCTTGTGGACGTGCGGTAGATTTTGTTATCCATCACAAGAGAGGGATTGTATGTTTGTGGATTCTATTGTATGGTGTACTTCCTGGCACTTTATGTACACACTTATTGTATTTTGTACATTCTGGCACTTAATGTAAGGACTTAATTTAAGTTGTACTTCCTGGCACTTTATGTACAGACTTATTGTATGTTGTACATCCTGGCACTTAATATACACACTTATTGTATGTTGTACGTCCTTGCACTTAAAATTAGTACCCCGCATTGTATAGCATCTTATCCTAGATATCTTTGTTGTATACACGGAATGGAATAACAAGTGCTTGGAACTTGTTTCTATGAACATCCGTACTGTACCGACATTGAAATATTGTTTATTTTTTGTTCTGACAAATGTACTTATTGTAAATCGCTTTGGATTAAAGGTAACCCTTCCTTTTACAGTCCCCTAATTACTAGGTATTTACCCGGTACATACATGGTAAATCATAGTGTATTACTGGGTAATTACCACTGGTAATAAGTAGGTAAAGACAGACGTAGTTAACCGGTAAATACATGGTAAATCATAGTGTATTACTGGGTAATTACCACTCGTAATAGGAAGGTAAATACAGAGGAATTATCCAGGAAATTATAGTGTATTACTGTGTAATTACCAGTGGTAATAAGAAGGTAAATACAGAGGAATTACAGCTGAAGTACTAAGCAAAACCTCCACTATTGCCCATCAACTCAACTAAGTACCGTGTAGTTGTAACTGTTTTAGGTTGGTAATAACTCCGATAATGTGTACTTTCATAGGAAATAAAGCAACCAATTCTTAGAAACACAGATTAATTCAAGTTACAATTGTAGTTATCCAAGGTTTATGTTAACAGCGCAGGTTTAATGATGTACTATCTAGAAATTAGCATAGTACATTCCAATAAATTACTTTTTCTTAGTCATTATTCATAGCTACACCCATTTAGAAAGGGTTTATTTGATTTACCACTATGGAAGTACTTACCTGTTAACAACCTCCGCAGGAGCAGTTTTCCTCTAGTGTCATGGTACATCTTCTTAACTACTGGGTATGAAGCCGTTTGTTTCCATGGTATTACCAGGTTCTTACCATATAATTACGATACATTAATCCCTTTTCCATGCAGTCAACACAAACTTGTACCATGTATGTTCTGCGAAGTTACCAAGTAAAACACGACAATTTACCCAGTAAGTAAGCTGAAACTGTACTGTAAAAGGAAGCCTCAATTATTTCCATGGTATTACCAGGTTCTTACCATATAATTTGTAACACATTAGTCCCTTTTCCATGCAGTCAACACAAACTTGTCTTGTACCATATATGTTCTGCAACGTCGTTCACCATGGAAACAAACAAGGCTTCCTTTTACAGTACAGTTTCAGCTTACTTACTGGGTAAATTGTCGTGTTTTACTTGGTAACGTCGCAGAACGTACATGGTACAAGTTTGTGTTGACTGCATGGAGAAGGGAATAATGTATCACAAATTATATGGTAAGAACCTGGTAATACCATGGAAACAAACAGCATCGTACCCAGTAGTTAAGAAGATGTACCATGACACTAGAGGAAAACTGCTCCCAGGTAAGTAATTACCTGTTACCAGGTAAGTAATTCCATAGTGGTAAATCAAATAAACCCTTTCTAAATGGGTGTAGCTATGAATAATAACTAAGAAAAAGTAATTTATTGGAATGCACTATGCTAATTTCTAGATAGTACATCATTAAACTTGGGCTGTTAACATAAACCTTGGATAACTACAATTGTAACTTGAATTAATAGGTGTTTCTAAGAATTGGTTGCTTTATTTCCTATGAAAGTACACAATATCTGAGTTATTACCAACCTAAAACAATTACAAATACACGGTACTTAGTTGAGTTCATGGGTAATAGTGGAGGTTTTACTTAGTACTTCAGCTGTAATTCTGAACTCTGTATTTACCTTCTTATTACCAGTGGTAATTACACAGTAATACGCTATAATTTACCGGATAATTCCTCTGTATTTACCTTCTTATTACCAGTGGTAATTACCCAGTAATACACTATGATTTACCATGTATTTACCGGTTAACTACCTCTGTATTTACCTTCTTAGTACCAGTGGTAATTACCCAGTAATGCACTATGATTTACCATGTATGTAAATACCTAGTAATTAGGGGACTCTAAAAGGAAGGGTTACCGGATTAAAGCGTCTGCCAAATGCCGTAAATGTTAATGGAATGTAACATCAAAATAGCTCTGGAGAAAGACATCATGATCATCAGCTAACGCTTTGGGCCACAAAGCTAATTTGTGTTGTAGCTGGTTTGTGTAAGGGGTCATTTGTGTTGCAAGGTGGTTTGTGTTAGCGGTATTTTGGGTTGCTAGGTGGTTTGTGTTAGGGGGCATTTATGTTTACTGCTGTTTTGTGTTGGGGATGTTAGGGTGCACTCACACTAGGCCATCTGGCCGTGGCCGTTGGCCGTTTTCACCCCTGTGCTCAACTGTGCTCAACTGGCCTCATTGTTCTCTGGCCTGCACTCACACTAGGCCATCTGGCCGTGGCCGTTGGTCGTCGTAACTGTGGCCTGGGCACGGTAGGCTCTTGTACATACGTCATCAGGATGTAACACGTCATCACCAAGCGTCCGCTGCATGGACCATAATAAAGTCTGCCGCCAGTCAGAGTTTTAACAACAATGGACAACAACACAGAGAACACAGTTCACACTTTGCTGAGTCTGTTGCTTATTTGGAGCCGTTCTCAGATTGAGACCACTATCACTGCTGATTTTTTTGAGTACGCAAACAAGCGTAAACATCGCTTGCCGCCATGTTTACCGTTTAATGGGAAAGAAGGCTCGTCGCCTTTATTATGTCCATTGTCGTCACATGGACTATACGTCATCCAGCTCAGGTTGCGTAGCCGTGCGTGTGTGCGTGTCGGCTCATTAGCATCTGTACCGTAGCGGCCCGTACCGTAGCAGCACACCTCTCCCAAGTGGCCAAATTGGCCTGGCCAGACTGGCCACACTCACACTGGCAGATTTGAGCACAGTTAGGTGTGAAAACGGCCACGGCCACGGCCAGATGGCCTAGTGTGAGTGCACCCTTAGTGGTTTTGAAGTTGTATTGAACAATGACTTGCCACTAGGTGGCAGACAATCCCCCCTTAGGCAAACAGACACATTATCATGCCTCCATAAAGTAGCATAATAAGCACAAAATATTGCATTCATATAAGTATTCTAACTATGTATAAAACATCAATTATAAATCAAACCAACAGAAGAATGTAATAAAATAAACTCCTCTATGAAATAAAAGTATTTAATTGACGCTGGGTAAAGTAAGCTGCTTTAAAATGTACTCCAGTAAATAAGACTGTATATGACTGTATATTAGCCAGGACATTGTTCTGTGTCTCTCTATTAAGCTCCAAACTGACACTAGGGTAGAATATTTTAGTTAGGGTCTTTGAGTCCCACCAAAAGGGTTCTGGGATTGATCCCTAATGTCCGCAATCTACCTATAACAGGGATCCCTTGAGCAAGTTCTCTCCCCCATACCTGCACTTCAGTGACATTTATCTAGCTTTTAAAGTAGTAGTTGGGAGTAGTTTAGATAAGGTTAAGTAATTTGCTGCTTTTCCACTCCGAAATATCCAATCTGAAATATCAGCTTTTCCACTATGAAGCAGCTCGAGTCTTGGTAGGCAATGGCTTTAAATAAGAGGAGCAAGCGTTGTCCAGACAGACAGGCAGCGTGAACCAGAAAGACAGACAGACAGGCAGGCAGGCAGGCTAAATGATGGAGAGGACTCATTTGCTACCCATTCTTTCCATTCATCTCTCTCTTTCTTTTTCCCCACAATCATCACCCGTCAGTTACAGCCTTTCTAGCCGATATGTTCTCTCTGCCTATCCATGGAGCCACCATCATCACCCATCTATATATTTCATCTCTCTCTCTCTCTCTCTTCTCCCCCCCCCCCCCCCCCCCCCCCCCCCCCCCCCCCCCCCCCCCCCCCCCCCCCCCCCCCCCGCCGGACCCCGGTTAATTTCACTCCCCATCTGCTCAGTTTAGTCCTCACCTCTCCTCTGTTCGCCCCTCCTAGATGTGCCCGCCTCTGTGTGGCCCCCGGGGGCAGCCCAGACCCCCTGGATGTGGGGCCCTATCCCCATAGCAGCTGGGCCCTGGGCACAACCTTTTACATGCCACAGATGGTGGACCAAGAACAGCAGAGGCCATGCTTTTGCGACACGCACAGAGATGTTCATTTGGGTTATCATTAGTTATCACATTTTGTAGCTTTTTACCCATCTGGGAAGGTATAATCAGATAATGTTTTTTCTGTGGTCCTTTAACAGTAGAGTGGCCAGCATGTAAATTAGGGATGCACCGAAATTAAAATTCTTGGCCGAAACCGAAAACCGAATATGAGGAAACCAAGGCCGAAAACCGAAACACCGAAAGAAATTATGACAATTATTAGTACCATTTAGGGTTGCCGCCAGTGGAGGCTTCTATAAGACTACAGGTGAAGCAGTGCTTCACCAAAAAAATGTTAAAAAATAAATAAACCAAAAATCTTACAACAATCCCATTTTCAGTGCTTTGAAACAGAAATACAGTCACTAAGACGAGCTGTTTTCCTGAAATCAATCTGTGAGTCACAACAGCGCCACCCGCGGTGGAACAGATAATTTCAGTGAAGCAGACTTTCCTTTGCTTCACCACTATTCACATTGACTTCAATGTAAATCGAGTGAACCCCAGGCGGCTCGTGGTTTTTTTCCGTTTCAATTTATCCTTATGGCAGATAAGTCCCACCCGTGAAGCAGTGACCGATAGGGTAGAATTTTGCACTTCCGTCACTTGAACATGATTGACACAACACTCTGGCCAGTCATCGCCTTCATTGGGCAGCTATCGTGAACTGACTTTGACAGTGACGACTGACGAACACATAGGCCTACGTAATTTGTTGAACATTAATTGAATAAGACACACATTTTTTTTCTGTGTAGGTGAGGATTTTGATGGGTTAGTTTTGTTTAGGGGTAGGGTTTTTTGCTAGTAGTCGCTAGCTCACGTGCAAGATGGATTGGACTAACGGTGATGATGGGGGGATGAACACCGATGACTGCTTTTTACAGGATTCTTTTCAGTCATTTTCATATAAGGACAAATTACGAGTGAAAGCAGAGGGCAGACCAAAACCTCCTGTGAAAACAACACAGCTCGTTGGTGCTACGGTAAGGAGCATTTAAAATTGCTCCATGTTTACAAGGTAAACTGGCTAACAGGGAGTTTGCTGAAAAAACGCCTTTACTGTTGGCCCTGTGTCATGTTTAAAGCATGCAATTGTGGTGTAGAACAAAATAAAAAGAAAACAAAGTGCTTGCATGATATTGAAGCCTACAGCGATCGTGGTGCCTTATCATTTGTTTACCCATGTGCCATTGCAACGCGATTGCACTCCCATTGGCCTAATAGATGAGAACGTTTTATACTCAATCAATATAAGGTCACGGGGAGACGAAGCTCTGTTCGTTTGTATATTTTATTTACGTAACCATATTTTTGTTATATGTTTAAAAAAAATAATCAGTTCTCTTGTTTTGGGAATCAGTTCTCGTTTCGGTGCGTCGGTTTGCTTCACCAATAATTTTGACCACCAGCCGCCACTGGTTGCCGCGGTATACGGTATTGGGTTAAAAAGGTTAAAAGTTCGGCAGTTTGTCTTTTCACAGTTTTATTTTTTATGTGGTTTTTCATCAAAAAAAAAAGTATTGCGGCCAAGACCGCAAAAATGCGCTTTTGGGCCATTTTCGGCGGCCGAAAATTCGGTGCATCCCTAATGTAAATCTTGTCCCTCCTAAAGAGCACTGCAAACATCTCTGGAAAGATAGAAGAATGTGAGAGGGAGGAAACGGATGGATGTGTTTAGATTTTAAATGAGTAACGCTTTTAATTAAACAAGACTTAGCATGTGTGTGTGTGTGTGTGTGTGTGTGTGTGTGTGTGTGTGTGTGTGTGTGTGTGTGTGTGTGTGTGTGTGTGTGTGTGTGTGTGTGTGTGTGTGTGTGTGTGTGTGTGTGTGTGTGTGTGGCCATTTAAAATGACCATGTACAAACATTCACAAATCATGCCGGAATGGTTTAACAACTCTATTGATGTGTTTTGTAACATCCCAAATACCCCTGATGTTGTGTTTTTAAACAGAGACAGAAGGGAAGTGCTCTTTTTGAGATAGGCTGTGTATTTGATTTGTACATGGAAAGGGCTTTCAATGATAAAATCCTTAAATACCAGCCCATTCTGGAAATTCTAAGGGACCTAGTCTACCAATGCAAGCTAATAATGTTTATTTTTGGAAGCTTGGGGCATGTCCACAACCATGTTTTCAGTGGGTTAAGGCTGGCTGGGCTCTCCAGCAGAAAATCTAAACAATTAGCAAAGTTCTGCTCCATATCAGCAGTGATAGGCAGACTGGCAGTGTGGCGCAGGAGGTGTTTTTTGTACCCTTGAACAATGACTTATCTTATCTCTGAAATATTTGAATCTTGTCTCTTGTAATGTGATTGGTGGATTCAAATAAAGAATTAATGTGTGTGTTTGTGTGTGTGTATGTGTAGGTGTGTGTGTGTGTGTGTGTGTGTGTGTGTGTGTGTGTGTGTGTGTGTGTGTGTGTGTGTGTGTGTGTGTGTCTGTGTGTGTGTGTGTGTGTGTGTGTGTGTGTGTGTGTGTGTGTGTGTGAATGATCTGTGTGTGTAACCGTATGTGTGTGTGAGAGAAATGTATCAATGTTTTGCATTGCCTAAAGATAAGCGATATAGAGGCAGAATGCGGATAACAGGACTCATGCAGAGATGAGAGATGGAGAGAGAGATTGGAGAGGAATTTATGGACACGTGAGGATGACAGGAATGTGGGAAGATAAAAAAGGAGGATAGATGGAAGGAAGGGAGGTAGGACGGAAAATACAACGTGTGTAGTAGAAGGATGGCAAGCACAGGCTTAGAAGATGCTGTGTGTGTGTGTGTATGTGTGTGTGTGTGTGTGTGTGTGTGTGTGTGTGTGTGTGTGTGTGTGTGTGTGTGTGTGTGTGTGTGTGTGTTCATTCTAGGGGCCCCGGTGTCACTGCACTGACTGGCGGCCCATTTATCATTTGAGCATCTGATGCGCTTGCATCAAACCACACACACACAAACCAACACACCCACACACACACACAAACACACACACACACACACACACACACACACTTGTAGGTGTTGAAATGATATTGAATTCAGTCTTACTTCTCTTCTTGGTTTGATTTTTCTTCTTTGAGTCATCATCCCCATCATCCCCTTCCATCCTTCTTTCATCTGTCTACCTATCTGTATTTGTGTGTTTGTGTGTGTGTGTGTGTGTGTGTGTGTGTGTGTGTGTGTGTGTGTGTGTGTGTGTGTGTGTGTGTGTGTGTGTGTGTGTGTGTGTGTGTGTGTGTGTGTGTGTTTGTGTGTGTGTCTCTCTCTCTCTCTGTCTCTCTCTCTCCCTCTCGCTCTTCCTCTCTCAAATAAAATAAATAAAAATAAATATGGCTTTGTTCCCATGAAAAACAAACATTTACATTGTCAAAGCAGGGGAACAATAAAGAGGTCAAAATCGAAAACGTTAAATAAAAGATAAAAAATCGTATTAGATATTTTAATATTAAATGTGGAATATAATTAAAAAAAATACTGTACATACATACACAGTATATACAATTTGGAGGACGTGTGCAATCGTGCAATCATTGTAAAAAATGATTGCACGATTGCACGAAAATTTATCTCTCTCTCGCTCTCTCTCTTTCTCTCTCTCTCTCTCTCTTTTTTCGGTTGGGGATCTGTTTAATTTGTCACGCTGGTGACACACACAGACACACACACATATATGTCCATGGAGCTGAACCTTGTAAGATTAAACTGATTTGTTAGCAGGGGATCCTGTGTGTGTGGGGGGGATCTTATGTGTGATGGATGTGGGTGTGTTTGGTATGTGTGTGTGTGTGGTGTGTATATAAGTGTGTGGTGTGTGTGTGTGTATGGGGGGGGGGGGTCCTGTAAGTGTGGCGGGTGTATTTGAGGGTGTGGGAGAGTGTTTGTGTATGTCCAGAACTGTGGGCCAGTCGGTATGCATGAATGCACCGATGTGTGCAGTTTTATGTCTCTCTGTAACAGTACCAGCTCAACTCGCCACGACTTAACGTGGCACGACATGGTTTGTTTCCAGGCACATGTTTCCAAGTAGAATAAAGTACCTCTTCAACGTGGGTGGGCCGTCGCACAGATGCGCAAAACTGCAGTTATGTACTTATTAGAGCTGTTAAGCGATTAAAATATTTAATCGTGATTAATCGCATTAATGTCATAGTTAACTATTATTAATCGCGATTAATCGCAAATTCTTTTTCTATGCTAAATATCCCTTGATTTTTTTGTCCCATAATTCTTCTCATTTTAATTCTCTTATCAACATGATGAAGTGCATCGGCTTGCCTTGTGCAAATGATTTTCTATTGATAACAACATTGGCATATACTGATCAAAACAGGACGATACAAAAAAAGAGCCTATAGTGCAAATAAACGACTGCTTTGAACAAATGTCGTTTGAACATAGCAGTCAGGCTACTGCTTCTTTGTTTTGAGCCAAAAAAAAAAAAAAAATTTTTTTTTTTTAATAAAAGAATTACGTTAATCGCGCGATAAAATTTTTAACGCCGTTAAATTTGGTTTGCGTTAACGCCGTTAATAACGCGTTTAACTGACAGCTCTAGTACTTATCCATGTGACACATAAACAGACAGGGCTAGACACAGGAGCGTCTCCACCTATGTTGCGATCCACGGCGTGTTCTTGCGCGCTGATCCTGCCGTGTTCAATGATTAATCACTATTGTTAAATGAACGCTGATGCTAGTATTTAAAGATGCCGGGTGTCGGGTGTCAGGCTCGGATTTCGCACTCATCGTGACTTGGCCAGTGGCGTCACTCTCGGGCCAATCAGTGGCCAGCAGCTTGTTTACGTCACACAAAAGTATCAGATCAGCTCTCTTGGAACCTCGACTGAGGTGAGACTAAAAAGTACCAGGCACGATCGAGGTACCTAATTTTGGTGTTCAAAATGCAAAAAAAAGCGGGCGAGTTGAGCTGGTACTTTCGGTGGAAAAGGGCCATCTGTGTGTCTTTGAGTTTTGCGATATCTGTGTGTGCATCCAGAGATTGTAATCAGCCGAGATATGTAAAAGATAAATAAAATACATTACATTTATATAGCATAATATCAGTAATAGCCCTTAATAAACAGCAACATTTAATAGCAGATAAACATTGTGCATTAGAGAACCGTTTAAAGATGAGGTGGATTCCTCCATTAACAGATGCCATGGTTTCTTCCAGCGTGCCGCTTCATTATCTCCCTGGCCAGACGCAGCCTTTAATTACTGTGTGACTGCCGGGCAACGCGGGTCATGTTGTAGATAACAACGGGCTGACCCCTGGGCAAAACAAGTGCACCTACAAGGTCACATCAGCTGTAGTGCCAGACTAGGTGTCTGTGTGTGTGTGTGTGTGTGTGTGTGTGTGTGTGTGTGTGTGTGTGTGTGTGTGTGTGTGTGTGTGTGTGTGTGTGTGTGTGTGTGTGTGTGTGTGGGGGTTTGTTGGGGGGTCTCCCAACGCGTCGGATGTGGATGTTCTAATTCTAAAAAAATTCCACCTGCATTTGTTGAGTGAGTGAGTGAGTGAGTGAGTGAGTGAGTGAGTGAGTGAGTGAGTGAGTGAGTGAGTGAGTGAGTGAGCGTGCGTGTGTGTGCTAATGTGAGTCAGTGACTCAGTGTGTATGTGTGTGTGTGTATGTGTTAGTGTGAGTCAGTGACTCAGTGTGTGTGTGTGTGTGCTAATGTGAGTCAGTGACTCAGTTTGTATATGTGTGTGTGTGTGTCTATGTGTTAGTGTGAGTCAGTGACTCAGTGTGTGTGTGTGTGTGTGTGTGTGTGTGTGTGTGAGTGTGTGTGTTAGTGAGTCAGTGAGTGAGTATGGGTGTGTGAGTTAGTGAGTGAGTGAGTATATGTTTGCGTGAGGGAAATGGAGCGACAGGTGAATGGTGATGGTTGTTTCAGCAGAAGCATTTGGTCTTGTGTTCCTGTGTACCTTGTTAGATTTTAGCTTTTTGAACCAATCGTTGAGCTGACTAATTAATAATCCATATCACAACTGTCACCATGGTTACGGTAGCAAGGGGACACTGATGCATTGAGTTGTCCATGTTGGTGGTCTGTGTGAGTCTTTCTGTGTCTGTGTGTCCGTGTTTTAGTGTGAGTGTTTGTGCGTGCGTATGTGTGTGTGGGTGTGCGATTGTGTGTTTTTGCGCACACAGGCATGTGTGTGTGTCACAAGCATACATGCAGGCATCATTTGTGTGTTTGTTGATATAGTAGAATGTGTTCTTGCTGGTTAGTGAGTTGGTGTTTTCCTTGTTTGTGTGGGAGCTCTGATGGGTGCACTTGGTTCTCTTCACACGGTGAGCTAAGCTCCCATTCATTGGCATTGGTATTCATAGTCGCTGCCATGAGCCGGCTGCTCTACAGCAACAGCCAGTCACCACATTATGGAAATCAAGTGGTCTCATAAATGACTGTTGTAGGCTCGAGCCACTCTGCAGCCATGTGTGTGTGGGCAGCGGCCACTGTTTGTGTGTGCGTGTGTGTGCGTGTGTGTATGAGTGTTCATCTGTGTATTTGTGTGTGTGTGTGTGCGGGTGTGTTTGTGTGTGTGTACGTCTGTTGGTGTGTGTGTGTACGTGTTTTGTGTGTGTGTGATTATGTGTGTGTGTGTGTGTGTGTGTGTGTGTTTGTGAGTATGATTTTTTCTGTGTGAATATGTGTGTTTGTGTGCGTGCGTGCGTGCGTGCGTGTTTGTGAATGTGTTTGCGTTTGTGTGTGTGTGAGTATCAGTGTGGATAAATGCTAACATGCTCTGATGCATACACACACACACACACACACACACACACACACACACACACACACACACACACACACACACACACACACGCACAGAGTTGCATGTGTAACCCCAAAAAGAAACACACACACTCACAATGCAAATGCAAACAGACAAACACTCGCACAAAAAAGCACTCAATCTTTTTTTTTTTTCTTTGCCTCAAAACAAAGAAGCAGTAGCCGGACTGCTATGTTCAAGGCAGTATGTTTGTATGTTCATCGTTTAACACACTCTAGGCTTTTTTTTGTATCTTCCTGTTTTGAACAATATATATGCCAATGTTGTTATCAATAAAAAAACATTTGCACAAGGCAAGCCGATGCACTTCTCCATGTTGATAAGTACGGTGGCGCTGAGCATTCACCAAATAAAAAAAAGTTTCACAGCTAATGTAGCCGTTAGCACACTCAGGATATCGTTAAAAGGTAAGGATCTCGTAATTACGAGAAAATATCTCGTAATTACGAGATAAGGATCTCGTAATTATGAGATAAGGATCTCGTAATAACGAGATAAGGATCTCGTAATTACGAGATAAGATATCATATTTACGACATAAGGATCTCGTTTACAAGAAAAGGATCACGCCTCTCATTCATCAATAACGTTGCTGGCTAGCTGCAGGCCGGCAAAGTTGACGCTATCCGACGCTATCGTATTTAATCTCCTGCTCGGGTTGAGGCATTGGGAAATATTGATGTTCCTTAAAAGTGAGGAGGGCATTAATATAAGTATGTCAACATTGCGCAGAAATCTGAAGTCATTGGCCGGCAAAGATGACGCTATCCGACGCTATCGTACTTTATTTCCTGCTCGGGTTGAGGCATTGGGAAATATGGATGTTCCTTAAAAGTGAGGAGGGCATTAATATAAGTATGTCAACATTGCGCAGACATCTGAAGTCATTGGGACTGTTCAGGAGAAGAGCCCAGTCAGACCTGCTACAAGTGGCTCTCTTCCTGCAGGAGCAGTTGAACCAGTACGGGATGCTTGTTCCATCATTTGATGTGCCAAAGCCCCTCGAATATTGACGCGTTAATTGTTCAGAGGAACCCAGAAGTGGAAATGTTGTTGTCGGGATGGTTTAAAGGGCATGTGGCTGGCCCCTCACATTGCAGCTCTTAAAAGTTGAATACAGCAGTGCATTATGTGTTTAACTTTATACTATGCATTATTGTTCAGAAAACGTCTTACCTCAAGCTGTTTTCCAATTAATGAGCTAAATTGTTTTTATACAAATCACTAAAATATTGTTTTTGTTGGGAAATATAATTTTTGTCCCACTGCCCACATTAGATTTTGTTTTAATATTGGCTGTGACAGTATGTCACATAATTAATGTATTCAAATTTAAAATACTATGTTCATAGTAAAGGCAAACCCTGTCAGTTCTTAAATTATTTAAAATGTACTGACTGTATGTTGGTTAATTGAAATGCCATTTATTAAATGTGATCTTGTCTTCAACTGGTTTAAATTGTCTTTTGTGTTAGGAGCCAGTAGATTCAGTAAATAAAACACAATTTCAGATTTATTTTTTAGGTGAAAGACAGTTGAACAATTTTTAAATAGTCCATCTTTGTGTCTAAAACAAAGTGCAAACAATATCTGATCTGAAATTACTCATCAAACATCATTTGCATTTTAGTGCAATTGCTAAATATTTTTATGTGACACCAAATTATAAATCAGGAGTAGTTGGCTGTTGGCTGACCTATAAATTATATTATTAGTCAAAGCACTGTACATACAAGGCTATAAACACTTGCCCCATGCCTTTCAACATTGTTTTTAATATATAATAACAAATAGAGCATAGATTTAATACATTTCGGTTTCCCATTTTACGAGCTGAACACATGCTGATTACAAAATCATTAATCTAAGAAACAATACAGAGATCATATAGTCACATTTAAGACAGAAAATAACAGGTAAACATGTTCAGTGCTGCTATAGTGTCCTGCAGTCAGGTAGATCTGAAGTCAGCTGTCTTTGTGGGAACAGCCTGAAACAAAACAAAGGACATGGCATTATGACTCAAAAAAATCTAACACGTTTTCTACAGATATCCTAACTCTTCACAAAAATACTCTTTCTACAGCAGCATTATACTTACTATTAAAGGTGGGTGTGGATGTATGCTCTTAAAAACAGGTAATGTTCGATTGCCTCCTCTGAATTAGTAGGTTGGTGATGGGTAGATTATTTTCGGACATTGCCAGGCAACAAATGTCAAAAACAGTCTCATCGCATGGATATGGGCCTCTTGGCAGGGATTCCTCTCTGCAAGCTTGTATTTGCTGATGGAGTACTGCTCTGATGTGGTCTGTAGTCCCAAACAGGTGGGGAAGTCGGTACATCATTAGTGGTCGTCCACTTGGACAAACTGCATTCCTGCTGGGGCGATTTCTGTGGCAGTTCCACAGATGCGCAACTACATGCAGCTCCCTCTGGGGGATTTTTTTTTTTAATGATTAACATTCAGCTCACACATCTTCCCGAATATCCCATGTTGACTGTATATAACAGTCATTCTGTGCTTCTATTAAAAAGCTCAGCTGAAGCTTGAACAAGGTTTGAATTTATAGAAATTAAGATGGTGTCTTTATAGGTAAGTCTTTTTGCTACATTTCTTCCCTTACTATCCTAAAAAGGGATATTTTAACTAGAAGACAGCTACTCCTAGATTTGTCCATTAGGACTACCAAAGCCACTCTAGAATGCATTTTAGGAAAAATAAATAAATAATAACACTAGAATTGTGTTTGAACAGTATTTAGAGGAGAGGTACACCTATCCCAGCATCCAAAAACCAGTGCAATGTTGGCCTACAACTGGGGATATTAGTTCTGTTCTATGTAGCCTAAGTCAGAATAATTATGAGGTTAGCCTATAGCACAGTGAAGTATTATAGGTTAGGCTACTATTGCTTTAGCCTAGATATGTAGGCCTATAATAGCCTAAGGTATTTTTTTTTGTAAAGAACATTACAAGAAATGCAGCTCAAAGTGCTTTTCAATGATAAGTGACACACAGAACAACTACTTAGCTAAACAGAAAGAAAGTCATTTTAAAGCATTAGAGACATTTGTTAATAAAAGAGAATATCCATAAAAGAAATAATCAGTGAATAACAAAAGTAGGCTACCTCAATTATATCCAGACATGTGAACTGTATTAGATTTTTGTAGAGTAAGTCCCCTGAGAAGTGGTCCTGCTCCTTCAAATCTTGAAAGATATTCATCCAGTATTGTGCATGGTGTTTTCTTAAAAATCCCCACCATTGTTCAATCCTTTGGGTTATGATTACTTGAGCCGGTAATGTAGCATCTCTCAGAAAACTGGTTCCACTTCATCAAGGAAGAAATAACACGGGGATTGCTACTTGTGGTGTAAGCATGTAGCTATATGACCATACGGGAAAATTCATCGACAGCACCATTAATACATATGCCATAGGGTTTAAGTTTGTTGTGTGAATCGATGTGCCACAAAAAGTTTGGACCTGGGTTTATGTAAAGACGACGTCTTAGACAATTACGTTTCCTCAGTTGTACTCCTCGAGGGTCTAGGATTAAGAGCAGGTGCCGTATAGTTGTTTGAGTCACTACCAAGCCTGCTTGGATGCATTTCAGATGCATCAATTTGTATCCGTGAAGCATCCCGTACTGGTTCAACTGCTCCTGCAGGAAGAGAGCCACTTGTAGCAGGTCCGACTGGGCTTTCTCCTGAACAGTCCCAATGACTTCAGATGTCTGCGCAATGTTGACATACTTACATTAATGCCCTCCTCACTTTTAAGGAACATCCATATTTCCCAATGCCTCAACCCGAGCAGGAAATAAAATACGATAGCGTCGGATAGCGTCATCTTTGCCGGCCAATGACTTCAGATGTCTGCACAATGTTGACATACTTATTTTAATGCCCTCCTCACTTTTAAGGAACATCAATATTTCCCAATGCTTCAACCCGAGCAGGAAATAAAATACGATAGCGTCGGATAGTGTCATCTTTGCCGGCCAATGACTTCAGATGTCTGCGCAATGTTGACATACTTATATTAAAGGCACCCAGTGCAACTTTATGCAAACATTCAATGAAAAATAAACATTCAATTTCTAGTCTTTTTTACACGTAGTAAGTTTCAATAACTCCATGCCATTACATATCGACATTCAAGGAGCAAAGATGAGACGTCGTTGTGTGGTGAGAACTGATAGAAAATCGTAAACAACAACAATAGCCAGCAACGTTATTGATGAATGAGAGGCGTGATCCTTTTCTCGTAAACGAGATCCTTCTGTCGTAAATACGATATCTTATCTAGTAATTACGGGATACTTCACCCATTCTGAACCGGCGTTCTATCATTATAAAATCGTTATTGTAATATAGAAAAAATAATGTTTTTACCTCAGTCTAACCCAGTCTTCCCTTGGCCCAGCTTTCCTGATCAAATTTTCTCCCGAGATGGCGGCAAATGACGCGTTTGACGTCATCTCGGTAAAACTTTGCTTGCCTGCTAGAAGGGCCGAGGACTACAAACAACTGGTTCCACAAATTTGTGAGCCCTCCAATAAGGAATGAGGGGGGGCGGGAGCTCGTGTACGAGATGAAAACACAATGGGCCCCGTGCCCACTACCTCCGTCAGTTGACCGTTGCCCATTGACTTTGAATGGGGACGGATGCGCAATGCATTGTGGATCCGTCCGTTCAGTTGGAGCGTTCGCCACCGTCAGAAAGTTGAAAAATGTTCAACTTTTTCGGCAGCGACGGTTCCGTCATCCAATCAGATCGCGTATGCAAATTTAAGCACTGTGACGCGACTCGGGCTCTGACGATACTGGAAAGCGGGAAAGCGGGTAATCTTGCATCGCAACAAGCAGGAAGAAGCGGGAAGAACCCGGCGAAGCGATTTGATTGGCTTACGGATGCCTCTGCAAAGATTACTCCCCCATCCGTCAGCCACGCCTTCCCACAACCGTTGACTGACGGTGCAGTGGGCACGAGGCGTTAGTCACTGGCGCATGTGTCGTTGCTAGTTTACAACTGGCGCAGAGCGTTCTTTTCCCACCACCGCCACTCGCCGGTAAATTAGGGATTGATCATGCGCCCCAAGAGGCGGTTCGGCGGAAGGAGGAGGCGTGTTCTGGCGCAAACGGTATTTTGCCGTTTCTGAATACCATTGCGCTACTGACCAGGAAATACCTGGTTTAAAGTCAGTGGCGCGTTGTTCAGATGCTATTTTAAGGGCGCATGTGTGACCTTTGGTACACTGCAGCTCTTCTGCTTCTTATATGAACTCACAGAGACAGGTTGGGTGGAGCACTGGACTGGTTTATTAGCTGCAACATGGGACAACACACAACCAGTGTTCACATATATATATATTCAGCCGTAGTCCGTTCGAACACAACGTAAGCTTGGTTGCTTCTGAACTTTCAAACACAAACTTCCAATGATCGTATAGTGGTATTTACAACAAAAAACATTAAGTGATCGTATAGTGGTATTTACAAACAAAACATTAAGTGAACATACCTGCAACATGGGACAACACACAACCAGTGTTCACATATATATATATTCAGCCGTAGTCCGTTCGAACTATAAAAGAGGAGGCCCGCATTAGCACGCACATGTCACATACACCTCGTGCTCAAGAACTCCTCAAACATCACACACAAACAAACAAAACGCCTTACAACATGTAACATTAGATTTTACATGTTATGCTACATTTTAAACATCGTACTTTACATGGTTTGCATTTATAAGTTAACTTATGTACAAGCGGACAGAACGGCGACTTACCACAACGTAAGCTTGGTTGCTTCTGAACTTTCAAACACAAACTTCCGCCGTGGACTTTCAGAATAAAATATAAAATATTGGTTGGAGTCCCAAGTTTAACAGAATTTAACAAATAAAAGAAAGTAATTATTTACACTGTTACACATGCATACATGCGCATGCGATGCATACGGATTGCTTGTGCACCTCACGCATACACTTTGCTTCTCCCATCTACCTATCCACACATTCTTGGTAAATTATTTGGGAAAGAACAGCTGATGCAGCGGTGATAAGTTGTACTTTTAAATCAATGCATCTGCAAACACCGCACAGCAAACACATATTTTCTTGACAGAGACATCGTGTAGGCCTACATGCCCATAACTTTTAGGATTGATGAGTATTTGATCGTGAAAAACATTGTTTTACCGCGAGTGAGTGTTAAAAAGAATAAATGAATGCGGGCGCGCGTGTGTGCTCTGTTTAAACACATGCAAACTAAACACGTAACGCATGATACAATCAATGGCAATGTCTATTACCGCGGGGACACATGCATATTAGGATAGCATACAATACTGAAATAATGTTTATAATGTATTGCGTATATCATTAAATAGAACCACAGTTACCGCATATCATATGTTATATCATATACGTTTTCTTTGCCGAAATTTATTTGAGGACTCAGTATTTCTGAAGTTGTGGGAGAAAACCCCTTATTCCATGTGTGAATTAGGCCATATTATTCGGCAATAAACTGAGCCATTTGCAGTTTGAAATTCATGTCGTCACCCTCTTAAAGTAATGGCCTAAGTCACCTTTTTGCCAAAATGATTTTCTTGCCTAAATCAGCTCTTTGTGATGCTAGCCACCTCTGGTAAAATCCCCAACATCCTCAGTTGAACAGATCATGTGATCCTACCCGTTTAGTGTAATGGCCTATGTCAAGAGTGTGAATTAGGCCAATTTATTTTGCCTAAGTCACTAGACAAGAGTGACTTAGGCAATTTTATGAGCGTTTCAAGATGGCGGCCACTTTTTTTTTTTATTGCCATGATGCAGGACTCGTTCCATACTGGTAAGTGACATAGGCCTACCCTTCCTCATGGTCTGTTACAGTAGTGGGAAAAAAAAGAAATGCACTGTTTTGCCTCACTTATTCCAGAATTAATTCGGCCCAAGTCAGGTTCAAAATTTAGTAAATCACAAAGGCATGTTCATAAATTGGCCTAAGTCATCTTATCCTCTTATGTTACACAATTGACTGACATCATTATTTGTATATCAATAGTAATCTATTGTCATAACCTTTGTGTTTGAAATGATTCATAAATATCATATACTCTATATATGGTTCAGTTTTTTCTGTTTTCTGAACAACTTGAAAATATGACTTAGGCCATTACTTTAAGAGGGTGACGATGTGCATCTGTCTCATTGGAGACTGCAGACGCGCTGTCAAAATATCAACTCGTCCGATTCAATGGCTCATGGCTCTTAAAGGGGATGGGAGCTGGCACTCTCATTGGTTTGTTGGACGTTACGCCCAAACCACACCTACGGGTAACTAGGCTGCTTCAGACCAACCCTTTTGACACTTGCGCCGCGACGCAAGTGTCATTTATCCGCCTGTAAAAAAGCGATAGCGCCGTAGAACCGCCCACAAAGCTACTTGCGCTTTGCGCTTCCCACTTGCGTTTCAGACCGTTAAAATAGGGCCCAATGTTATGGAGGTAGATTTGTGTCTTTATTATGCAATCAAAATTAATAGGTTTGAGAGCAAAACTTTCCACACTGCAATCAAAAAATAGATTTGAGAGCAAAACTATCGACACTGCAATCAAAAAATGTTTTATTGCAAGATAAATTAATGTGATAAAAAAAAATATTAATGGGAATCCATTAATATTTAAGTTTTGTTTGCAAACCCAAAAGCTTTGTTTGCAAATCAAAAAGCTTTGTTTGCGAATCCTAAAGTTTTGCTTGCGAATCCAAAAGCTTTGCTTGCTGTTGAGCTGAATCTCGTGGGCGGGACCTACGCCGAAAGATGTAAGACACGTCTCTATTGGCCAGTCTCGATCGGAGTGACAGCTTGGATACATCCGAAAAGCCGCTGCCCCCCGACCGCCTCCAGAAGCAGATTGTCGGCCTGACGGACAGGGTGTTCGTTTGTGCCTCTCAATCCGCGGCGGCGTTCAACAACATCGCCCTGCTCTCCTCTGCCATGGTCTCCTTGTCGGCTGACGGCCTACGGGATTTTCAGGGCGCGCACGGGACAAGCCCATAAGGCGAAGCCTAGACGGCGTAGCCTACATGAAATAGAACTCCCTCTCTCGTTACTAACTGTGGATGTTGCCAAGCTGTGGGTTTGCAAACAAAACTTTTGGATTCCCATTAATATTTTTTTTATCACATTAATTTATCTTGCAATAAAACATTTTTTGATTGCAGTGTCGATAGTTTTGCTCTCAAATCTATTTTTTGATTGCAGTGTGGAAAGTTTTGCTCTCAAACCTATTTTTTGATTGCAGTGTGGAAAGTTTTGCTCTCAAACCTATTATTTTTGATTGCATAATAAAGACACAAATCTACCTCCATACAATGTCCGCCATGTTTCTTCACCGCTTTGCTAGAGAACACGTTTGCAATGCGAAACAGCCGAAGTGGATTTTGAAGATCTATAATTGGATTCGGACATTCAGGGCTATTTGTAGGCCTACGAGCCAGAATACAGCCAAGAAGAATTTACCCAAATAGAGGAGGAAGCTGCTGCTGCGGCTGCAGCTGAACAAGCCTTGGCTGTTGCCGAGGACGAGGAGCCAAAGCGCGCAGGTTTGCTCTGTTCGCCTTTAGACACTGACACAGAGTCCCTGTGCTGCAGTGAATTTCAGCAATTCCAGTTTCTTCTAGAATAAATGAATGAATCTGGCGAGGACGGGGCCATGAGTATAACCTCTCACCCAGGCTTTACGCCTCAGATGGGCAATATCCCATGATATCCTCGAATATTGTTTTCATCGCAAATTGTGCCGCTTTGTTCGCTAATGAAAACAAATAAATCCCGGCAAAAAGTGTTTTCTCGTATTTTTGGACTGTTCACGTGTAGAATACTAAAACAATTAATCGCCGAGGGCGGAGTGAATAGTGTGGAATAGCCCCCCCGAGACGTGAACACTCCACGCGTAGGCCTAGTATACTACTGTTCAATATATATAAATGTATAAATATATATATGTGTATATATATATATATATATATATATATATATATATATATATATATATATATATATATATATATATGTGTATATTCAGAGAAACGCTCTAATCCAAAATGCAAGGTTTTTGAGGAGGTCTGCTGTAAAAAACTTGTATAAGGCTATCCCTTATACACTACTTCTACCCTTTGATGCATTTGTTGTTTTGACACATACCCAAGTGGAGGGTGCACTGTACTATCTGCGCACACCCCATATCCCAATTGAAAAGCAATGGTTTGAATTTTGTTCTGTGTAGCACAAAATAAGTCGTACTCTGGGGCACGATTCAATGGATTACTTTTCGTGAGCATGAGAACGAAATGTTTTTGAGGTGGTCTGCTGTAAAAAATGATGCACTTATTGTTTGGACCCAAACATAAGTAGAGGGTGCATTATACTATCTGTGCACACCCCTTCTGAACTCTCTCTCTCTCTCTCCTCATGCATCGGTTTACATTTCATTCTATGTAGCACGAAAACATCGGAGAAACGCTCCCATTCAGAATCCCATCCCGTTGGAAAATCGTGCTCTGGGTCACGATTCAATAGAGTAACGATTCAATCGATTCAACGAGTATCACAGCGTGGATAATAGCTTCACAGCAACAACAAAAACTCTGGAGATAGAAATGATTGGACAGGAGTAAGGAAAGGAGAAGATGTGGCGATGAGGAGATATGGAAGGAAGTGGATATGTTGGCTCAGTGTCCACAGCGACATTTAGACGTTAAACAGTGATGGCGAAATAGATAGGCTGTATCTGTGTGTACAGAGGCTCTGAGAAGCTCCACCCTCCAGGAGGCTGAAGACAAGGCTGTAGACTGAAGGGTATGGAGACGGAGGGTTAGCGTTTTGTATGTTTCTGCTGTTGATTTCACGCCTCTTGAATTCCCTCAGGCCACTAAACTTGAGTCGTTGGTGTTGCCGGGGGAGGCGCGTGGGGGGGGGGGGGGGGGGGGGGGGGAGATTAATGTATTCCAGTTCATATTAATGAATATCATTTTTTTATCTATTTTTAAAAGTCACATTAGATCTAAATGTGTCTTCACTAATCCTAAAAAAAATAGACTGCTTTAAATGCACATACATTTGGCACCCTTTGAAATATCCCTGACACAACAACCAACAAGCCTCAAACCAAAGCCCATAATGACGTTAAGCTTTAAAGTTGGCACATCTGCAACATTTTCCTTGATAGTCTGACATCAATTATGTAACAGCGAACCCATTATGCAACTGCTGGACAACACGGCTCAAAAGACAATTATACAATTATGAAAGAAAGGGTTTAGGCAAGGGAAGGAAGATGAGGAGCAATGAGGTAGAGGAACAAGGAAAACAGGAGAGTCCTGAACATGGAGTGAACACAGGAGAGTGTCCTGGACATGGAGTGAACACAGGAGAGAGTCCTTGACATGGAGATGGATGAGGACAGAGAGGGAGCCAGAGAGTTAGTGCCAAGGAGAGACATCCAGTCCCACTCCTGAGGCCTTAGGACATGGACAGTTTGCAAGGGCTTAATAAAAAAGACCCTTCCTTATAGTCAGATGCTGGCATTAGAAAAATGAAGGGACCAGGATGAGGATGATGATGGAGAGGAGAATTTCAAATAGAGGCCATTTTTATCCAAAAGGGTGGAAGAGTTGAAAACTAGGGAGAGCTGAAACAGAGAGAGAGACATCTTTTCACTAGTGATACATTTGTTTTCCTGGTTCAGGAGATAGGATGGTTCTTTGATTTTGTGTATGGAAATGTGAACACCATGGAACTAACAACATTGAAATATTATAGTTTGAAAAGAAGGTCAACTGAATTTATTTTTTATTTTGAATTCACCTCTTTGATATTAAAATAGGCCATTTCAAGTTTGACCATTTCAAAAACACTAGATCACCCGTCGACGCCATTTTGTTTTCCAGACTCGATAAGTTGATTGACGAACACAGAGCTTGTGTGTTGCTGACGGATGTCACAATCTCTGTGTTCGTCAATCTACTTATCGAGTCTTGAAAACAAAATGGCGTCGACGGGTGATCTACTGATGGTAGAGGCTGTGTCCCAATTCATAGGACGCATCCTTCGTAGACCGCGTCCTTCGAAGGATGCGGCCTTCGTAGACCGCGAAGGACACTCCCGAAGAGGCCGAAGAAATGGGACGGTCTAGCCTACGGAGCATTTCTGGTTTACGTAACAAACCGTTACCGCCCTTTCACTTGCGTGACCACGCGCTGCTCCTGTCACCTAGCAACCCTGACAGCTGAACTGACCTGTTAGTAAACAGAAGTTAAACCGGACAGCGCGAAAAAAAGAAAACAACTAAAATTATTATTGATCATTATGTTTTTGTATATAGTAGTTTTATAATAATTGTAAATAGTCACATGAATGTTTGTTGTAAATAGTTGTATTGTTGTATATATGTTTTATAAGTTATATACAAATACATTAGTCAATACAAAAAAGTTAGTAGGTCTAAGGGTTTTAATAAATAGTTAATCAAAAAAGTTAGTTAAATAAGTTAATTTCAATAAATATGTAAATAATAATAAACAATGTGTTAAATATAACAGACCATAAGTTATTTGTCCACCAAACGCTCCAAAATTGAGAAAAACCTATCCATTCATTCCCTGCTCTCCTGGGCTCTTCTCTCCTCTGCCTCCCTTTGTAGCCTCATGTCCTCCTTTATTAACTGGAACATTTACATTTTACATTTACATTTAGGGCATTTAGCAGACGCTTTTATCCAAAGCGACTTACAATAAGTACATTTGTCAGAAGAAGTGCATCAATATATCGCTGTCGGTACAGAAAGGATGTTCATAGAACCAAGTGCAAGTACCACAATCGCTAGGCTAACCAATTCCCCGTGTTACAGCCATGATAGCAGCTACTGCAGTTGCTACACAGTTAAGTACAATAATACAATACAATACAATTCAACACAGTGTACAATGGTGGCCAGAAGGGGGAGGGTGGCTATGCAGTCGAGGTGGACTCTGAACAGGTGAGTCTTGAGTCCTTTTCGGAAGATAGTGAGCGACTCTGGAACATGTCTTCCTCTCCGTCCCTCTTTCTGGACCGTGGCCCTCGTTGTCTTTCCTCCTCCTGATCCTTGTCCTCCACCTCCTGATCCACCACTGCTGTACTTGGCCCTGGTGTGTTCTCAGAGATGGAGGCAATTAGGACAGGGGGGTTGGTGGAATGCCTCTGTCCCAATACCTCATCCATGGGGACAAACCAGGGCCAAGTGGCAGCACCGGGTTTCCCACCTACCCCTTCTCCTGACCCTGGATACTTGCAATCCTAAGGCAGAGGAAATCAATCATGGCAGTTAACAACAACAGCAGTATCAAAACAAATTTCAGCAAAAGTGTTTATTAACTTGCATGGCTAAAACAAATAATGTATATTTAAAAAAAAATGTACATACTTTATTTATTTATTTTAAATTGTCCCATTTTTTTGGCCTATTTTCTCCAGAATTGTCCTAAACACAGAGACATTATTAATCAGAGAAAACAAGAGACACATTTATCAATCGTGTTATTAGCCCATGTTAACAATAGGCCATTTATAATATATATATATTGACCATCTTGTAAAGGTTACATCTAAATTAACCCTCATCCTATATGAAGCCCATAATAATAAGACAACCAGTAGAAGTCAAAACACCCATTTTCTTTGTGTGTTTTTCTGCGAGCTGTGACTTTTTTTGTCTTTCTTTCTTTAATAACCCAAAATAGGACATTGTAGTAAACGATTTCTGGGGATGTTGTATCTGTCCTGCTGTTTAATGAGGGCTAATTTAACTAACCTTTACAAGATGGTCAAATGTAGATAGATAAATGGCCTATAATAATTTTTATAAACTAACTTACGATATAAATAAACGATTGTTTCTTTACCCCCAAGCCACACTTGCTGAGTATTTCATCCCGGTGAACAGCTCATCGTTCTCCCCCCTCAATAGAATAAATCGAGCAGTATGCTGCTGGCCCCCTAAACCAAAACCAAATGTTAGAATTAGTTTTGCTTTACACTACCAAACAAAAGCAGCTTAAATAGCAAAATAACCAAGTTAACTGTGTAATCAATCCCAACGTCTGTAACGTTACGGTCTGAAAACCAGGGTCCACAACCTGTGTTCGCGTTGGTCCATTTATCTAACGTTATAGAATAGCAAATTATCTATATAATTGCCACAATTTCGGTAAATATAACCATTTTAACCTCTTAAATTTGAGACTATAGGGCTTAACGGGTGTTCTTAGTTAACGTTACAGCGTCACTAACTGTAACGTTACCTTACTTATATTGCCTATTACTTTGATGAAAAAGTTTTAAGGGCCCTTGTATTTTTAACATTTGTATCGTTAAATACTCGAGTGACTAGAAAACAAATACTTACATTTAAATGCAGAACTTAAATCGCCATTCTCCGCCATCTCCATTGATTGAATGCGCAATGAATCTTGGGAGGGATACGTTGGGCCGTGAAGGATCTTGGGATACGTTGGGCCGTGAAGGATACAGCCGATGCATCCTTCAAATCCGGGAAAAGAAGGCTGCATTCGTAGGCCGCATTTGAAGGACCCTTGGAATTGGGACAGCACTTGGCGCGACGCTGTGACGCAAACGGCGTCGACGCATCCTTCGAATGCAGCCTTCGAAGGATGCGTCCTAGGAATTGGGACACAGCCATTGTGTGTATAAAACTGAAGTGAAATGAAAATTGAGCGGAAGTAAGTAGGTGGGCGGCGCCAGGCTAGGACTGGCTGGCTCCGCTTGGCAAAAAATAACATATTTGTGAATAAATGTTTTGAATTCTGAATACTGGACATGGTGAGCTTAAAGGCCGGTCTACAGAGAGAACAGGACCTGAACTAAAACCAGGCCGGTCTACAGAGAGAACAGGAACTGTACTAAGACCAGGCAGGTCTACAGAGAGAACAGGACATGAACTAAGACCAGGCCGGTCTCACAAGGCTACAGTTCATGACAGGACATGATTCGAATAATACAGGAGATTGAAATAATACAAACACAAAATACATGGTGGAAATACGCAGATGCAAATATGTAACATGACTCCTGAATGCAGGGGATGTTGGACTAGGAGGAAGTTAATCACACCATCCCCTTAGAGGGAATAACAGACGCCTAGATGTCAGCAGGACCCATCATGGCATGACCGATTCCCGGCTAATATCCAACATCGCCCAGGTAGTGTGTGTGTGTGTGTGTGTGTGTGTGTGTGTGTGTGTGTGTGTGTGTGTGTGTGTGTGTGTGTGTGTGTGTGTGTGTGTGTGTGTGTGTATGTGTGTGTGTGGGTGACAGAATTAGCAAATTTTTTACGACCACGGCTATGGAGCCATTCCATTCCATCATCATACGTAACACACACACAGACACACACACATACACACACACACACACACACAAACACACACACACACGCACCCTCTGAGAGGGAGTCAGTCATGTCACGTCCAGCCTGTGTGTCCTTGGACAGGATTGTTGATTATTCTCTCCATGGCGCTTTCCAGGCAGTCCATTCTTCCATCACCTCCCTCCTGTTTCCCTCCGTCTTCATCAAAGTTTTGTATTTTCATTTTCAATTTCATTTCATGGGCAGCACCCACTCTCTCTCTCTCTCTCTCTCTCTCTCTCTCTCTCTCTCTCTCTCTCTCTCTCTCTCTCTCCCTCTCTCTCTCTCTGTATATATATATATATATATATATATATATATATATATATATATATATATATATATTATATTGCTGTCCATTAAATTGATATATATATGTGCAATAGAAAAACATTTATCTTTTTTTTCCGCATACAGTTAAATATATATATACATATATTTGGTATATGTTAGACTGTAACCCATTACCTGGAAGACAATATGATAGGGGAGAGTACTAACAAACCAACTCCAAAACTCCAGAAACCACAAATGGTGGAAGGTTGGGCTTGGGGCTAGCAACCCCAACTCGCAAAATCCTACATGTTACAGAAACGTAGATGAAAACTAAAAAATCTCAAAGTCTTGGAAAGGAAGACTCTTCCCAAGCTAAAGAAACAATGACGACAACATTGAAAACCGCAAGGAGACAGTGCGTCCGAAGCTTCTTCTCACCCCTAGACGACCCACCACCATAGCAACATGGAACGTAAAGACCATGTATACAGGAGGAAAGACAGCTGTGACAGCAGAGGGGATGAGGAGGTACAATCTATCCCTCCTTGGTCTGGGTGAAACCAGATGGCTTGCGAGCGGAGAGTCCATACTGTACTCCGGGCACCCAGATGACCCTGCCCCACATACAGAGGAAGTAGCATTCATGCTTTCCAAAGAAGCTTAGAGGGCCCTTATCAGCTGGGAACCCATCCACTCAAGGATCATCACAGCCAGATTCCATACTACACACAAGAAAATAAAGCTCCAGGTAGTACAATGCTACGCCCCCACCAATGACGCAGCCGATGAAACCAAGGATCACTTTTTCAACCAACTATACCACATACTCCAGGCCAAGAAAGAAAAGGACATAATTATCCAGCTGGGAGACATGAATGCCAAGATGGGAGGAAACAATAATGGCTACGAACTGGTAATGGGAAGACATAGAGTAGGATCCATCGATGAAAATGGAGAAAGATTTGCAGCGGCTTGTGCAGACAACAACTTGGTCATCGCTGGGTCCATTTTCCCATCCATAAAGCAACTTGGGTTTCTGCTGACCATACCACAGAAGATCTGATTGACCACATCTGCATTAGCCAAAGGTTTAGGCATTCATTGCTGGATGTCAGAGTTAGAAGAGGAGCTGATGCTGGATCTGACCATCACCTGGTTACAGCAAGGATCCAGCTGAAACTGAAACGCATGAAACCCAGACTAGGAAGCGTCAAATTCAATGTACAGCAATTTCAGGATACAGGCACATCGGAACTCTACCAAGTCACTTTACACAACCTGTTCCAAGCACTACAATTACTACAACACCAGGAAGCAGAAACCCAAAGATCACATGCGAAAAAGTGGTAGGGAGAAGGAAAACAAACATCAAACCCTGGCTATCCAATGAAACGATCATGAAAGTGAGTGAGAGAAGGGGGAAGTAAGAGGTAATAATCAGAAGTAAAACCAAAGCAACAAAGGCAACAGTGCAGAAGGAATATCAAGCAGCAAACAAAGAAGTGAAAAACAGTTTCAAAAGAGAAAAAAATAAGTACATTGAGGATCTGGCAGGCAGAGGTAGCAGCAGGAAAGAACAACCTCAAGGAACTCTACCTTACAACAAAAAAGCTCACAGGCAAGTTCAAACAAACTCAAGTACGCATTAAAAACACAGGGAACGTTCCTCTTAACCAAGGAAGACCAACTAAAGAGGTGGACGGATCGCTTTAGACCACTACTTAACAGACACCCCCCTCAAATAACAGCAGCGATCCCACCAGCCGCAAACCTGTTGGCGATAAACTGCAACCCCCCAACAAAGACTGAAATCAAGAAGGCCATAAAGGCCCAGAGAGGAGGCAAGGCAGAGGGACCGGATGAGATACCAGCCGAAGCATGCTTCACCATCTCATGCAAATCATCTGGGAGGAAGAAAATGTCCCGCCAGATTGGAGAGATGGCAACATTATAAAGATTCCAAAGAAAGGGGACCTCAGTGGGTGTAAAAACTACAGAGGAATAATGCTGCTTTCAACACCAGGGAAGGTGCTCAACCGCATTACACTGTATACTCGAGAGACTCCAAAAGGTGGTGGATGAGAAACTGAGGGAAAACCAGGCCGGCTTCAGCAAAAGTAGATCCTGTGGAGACCTGTCTTAGTCAATTTCATAGACTTTGAAAAGAATTTTGACAGTGTGGATCGGGAGATGCTGTGGAAATTGATGGGGCATTATGGCATCCCACCAAAGTTCATCAGCAACATCAAGAACACTTACCATGGGATGCAATGTCAAGTTCTCCATGAAGGATGTGTATCAGAGGCCTTTGAGGTCCTGACTGAGGTGCGGCTGGGATGGTTGCTTTCACCCTTCCTCTTCCTCCTCTGCATAGACTTGACTATGAAACAGGTAACAAACAGCCGAAGCGGCATACAGTGGAGCCTGACCGAACAGCTAGAGGATCTGGATTTTGCTGAAGATTTGGCACTACTTACACACACCCACCAACAGATGCAGGACCAATCACACAAACTACGCTCGGGCTCAAAATCAACTCATCAAAAAGTAATGTGAATCAAGAACAAGAACAACACACCAATAACCATGGATCAAAACCAGCTAGAGGATGTAAACAGTTTCACAGACCGTGGGAGTTTAATTAATATAGAAGGAGGATCGGGGGGCGGGGGGCAAAGCCAGAATTGGGAAAGCAAGGACAACATTTAGCATCTAAAATAAAATCTTGAAAACAAAAAACATATCAGTCAAGACCAAGCTAAAAATATTCAACTCAAATGTCAAATCCACTCTACTTTACGGATCTGAAACCTGGAAGACAATCACCCACATACTTAACAAACTACAGACACTCTCTCTCCCTCTCTCTCTCTCTCTCTCTCTGCCTTCAAGCTGAGGAGATTGTGTTTTTGAAACTTTCCATGTCCATGAAGCCTGTTATTTGTGTTGGAGGGTAGACATGCTCATCGGATGTAGGGCTGCTGTCGCCAGCTTCTTATTATAACCCTCATCCGGGGAAAGGGTTATTCCTGAAGTGGCCTGAGATCGTGAAAACCTTGTTGTGACAACCACAGGTTCAGTAGTCTGGAGGGCGGGTTATCTTTTCTGAAGCAGCAGCTCATTGGCTGCTGTCAGATGATTCAAGTCGGGAGTTTATTGGTGCCTGCAGCCAAAAGATATGAGGCCAAATAAGCGGTGAAGAAACCCTAAAGACACGGACATGTTCAACATTTATCAATCTCCTCTCAGGGTGGGAGGGCTGGGCCCGGCTGAACCTTGGCAGGAGGCTCATCCAGACAGGGAGAAGCAAACAGCTTGAAGGATTTCCGCTTGTAAAGATCAGTGCCAGACAAGTCAGAAAACCGGACAGATTTTATTTTTGATGCAATTACAAGTCAAAGCTGGCCAAATTTGATTGGATATTGCTGCGAGTTGACAACCAATCCTATTAGGGGAAAACATGGTGGCGCAGACCAGCCTACCACAGGGAGGCTCTTTAATTAGAAATGACAATCAGAACACTCTGTTTATCAGCAGGGTTCTCCGACCTAAAGGATCAATGTGTGTGTGGTCTGCAGGCCTGCCCCTCCGTGAACCGTGTTCTTCCTGTAAAAGCAGTGGTCCAGTGGGGGGGAGTACGTGGCCCTGCTACGCTCCAGCCGCTAAGAACACCACACACTGTCTTTTGTCCAAAACATTTCAAATCTCCATCAAGGAAAAACTGAATACCAGCTAGCTTTAATGGCTGCCAATTAAATCTATTCCAATTATCATAAGAATAACGAGTGCACTGCATTAATTAAAACAAATGCCAAGGTGTAGCGGGGAACAGCAGGATTAGCATAGGCGCAGAAGAAAAGCACCTCCGAAAAAGGGGTACTTGTGGAGTGGCAGGGAACAGAGGACATGTCCATGGAGGGGCTCCCCTTGGTGACAGCAGGGACGCATTTCATGCTGGGCAGAAAAGGGACTGTTACAGGAGCTTGTGTGTGTGTGTGTGTGTGTGTGTGTGTGTGTGTGTGTGTGTGTGTGTGTGTGTGTGTGTGTGTGTGTGTGTGTGTGCGTGTGTGTGTGTGTGTGTGTGTACTTGTCTTTTTGTGTATATATGTGTGTCAGGGCTTAAAACTGCAACCATTTGGCTTGAATATGTGAGTACATTACCTATCACACTGAGAAGGAAATTGCAGGCCATTTTACACTTCCCACATTCCAATAGAAGTGGGAGGTGTAGGTCATATTTCAGTTTTCGCCCATTCAGCACGTTTTCATCCAAATGAAAAGAATGCCAAGATAACGTTTCAACACATGACCGCTCACAAGTTCCATGGGCCTCTTTCAGCGCTAAAGACAACTGCTAGGAGTTGTATGGGCCTGTATGGTATGAGTTGTATGGGCCTGTATGGTATGAGTTGTAACAGTTATATTAAGCTGGGAGTTGTATGGGCCTGTTTCAGTTCTATCAACAACTTCTAACATTAAGCTGGTGTTGTATGGGCCTCTTTCAGCACTATAGACCACTGATAATATTAAACTAGGACTTTTATGGGCCTGTTTCAGCGCTATAGACCACTGCTAACATTAAGCTAGGAGTTGTATTGGCCTGTTTCTGCGCTAGAGATCACTTCTAACATTAAGCTAGGAGTTGTATGGGCCTGTTTCAGTGCTACAGACCACTGCCAACATTAAGCTAGGAGTTGTATGGGTCTGTTTCAGCTCCAAAGAACGATGCTAACTTTAGGAGTTGCAAGATGCCAATTCAAAGACCTAGGGACTATATTCAGCTGAGGAGTCCCACTCTGTGGCAACTGGTGAAAAAATAATGTCAATGCACTATATTTTCCACTTGTAACATTGTTATGATGCCGCTTTTTGAAATAAGGATTGAAATGTGATGTAGATCAAACATATACACCTGAACTTTAGCGGTAACTGCCAATCAGCCAGTGAGCCCACTGTTTCAGCTGGAAAAGAACGCCGGTGAATTTAAAGATCCAGCTGTTGGAGCCAAGAGCTTGGCTGGCTCCAGATCAGCCCTCAGGCCAGAGTCTGTGAGCAGGCCAGAGTCTGTGAGCAGGACAGAGTCTGTGAGCAGGACAGAGGCGGAGATGGAAGGACTGGTATTCAGAAGAGCGAGAGAGGGAGAGAGAGAGAGATAGACAGATGGAGAGAGTGACAGAGAGAGAGACAGAGATAGAGAGAGGGAGATAGCGAGAGAGAGAATGAGAGAGAGAGAGAGAGAGAGAGAGAGAGAGAGAGAGAGAGAGAGAGAGAGAGAGAGAGAGAGAGAGAGAGACTGAGAGATGCATGGCGGGTGGCCTCTCATGGCCATATAGAAAAACAGATAAGAGAGCTGTTTCTCACTGACATCATAGACAGACATACTGGCGATGGCTCTGTGTGCACTGCAGCATCATGGGTGATAACAGAATAAGATGCAACCCGTGCCACTGTGTTTGTGCTCAGCCAGCTTTGTGATGGGACTCATCGTAACGCTACGTGTTTGCCTGAACCTATGTCTGTGTAGTTTGTATTGTAGTTTGTTGAGCATGTGTTAGTCTGTATGCGTGCGTGTGTGTTTGATGTTCAAAACCATTGGCTGTCAGTGATGCTGTATGCATGGCCCTTGAACATGCCTCCCTGTTTGCAGGACGTAGTGAGATGGACCAACACAGTACAAAGCACAGTGGAACATGATGTACCAGTCACTATGGCCTCAGTGTGATTTACACAGCGGGGGTCTTCAGTTCTGAGATGACCTGTAGAATGGACAATATACAAATCCTTTTCCGTAAGACCTCACCCTCCAGGCCCTCTTGGTGTTCCTCGCCATGTGTACTTGCTGAATTGTGGAACTGTATTTAAGACTCCTGCATTGAGACGCTTATGATGGGAATGTACGTGTGGATGGAGGTGTGAATATGTTATGGCATAACTACAGACAGAACCGCCACCAGAAATGATTTCCTCAAATCTCAGTTTAAACACACAAGTTGGTTTTTCGCCGTTTCAGCTTTTGATCAACCATCCAAACCCTCACATCCAATAATAGTCAGGCGAAGAGGACAGCTGGAGCAGCCTGAGTGTTGTGCCCTCATCCTCACGGCAGACCATATCATCTCTACCTCAGACAAACCAAGCCCCTTTGCAAGGCCTCTCTAAACCGTATACAGGCCTTTGATTGGATAATGCCGTGAGCTGACATCCAATCCGCATCGGGGAGTTTCCTGGTTGGCTGGGGAGCACAGCCGATGGAATGCCTGTAATTGAAAGTGTCAATCAAAGACACTGATGACATCCCAGCCCGCCCAGCCCGGGTCTTTGAACACACACACACACACACACACACACACACACACACACACACACACACACACACACACACACACACACACACACACATACACGCACATACACACACATGCACACACACACACGCACATGCACATACACGCAAACCAACCACACACCGCACACACACGACCCACAGACACACGGACCATACAACGCAAACACATTTCGACACTTTTCCTTATACTCACTTTTTTTTTCTCTCTCTCTCTCTCTCTCTCTCTCTCTCTCTCTCTCTCTCTCTCTCTCTCTCTCTCTCTCTCTCTCTCTCTTCTCTCACTCTCTCTCTTCTCTCTCTCTCTCTCTCTCTCTCTCTCTCTCTCTCTCTCTCTCTCTCTCTCTCTCTCTCTCTCTCTCTCTCTCCTTCTCTATGATTCTCTCTCTATTGACTCTATATTCTCTGTCTCTCAGTCTCTCTCTCTCTCTCTCCTTCTCTATGACTCTCTCTCTCTATTGACTCTTTATATTCTCTCTCTCTCTCTCTCCTTCTCTATGACTCTCTCTCTCCCTCTCGCCTTCTCTATGACTCTCTCTCTCTCCTTCTCTGTGACTCACTCTCTCTCTCCTTCTCTGTGACTCACTCTCTCTCTCTCCTTCTCTATGACTCCTCCTCTCTCTCTCTCTCTCTCTCTCTCTCTCTCACTCTCTCTCTCTCTGTGCACAGACGATTAATTAGTCCTGTGGGTGTGAGGAACGAGAGACATCATCACTCGAAGATAAATGTAGACAGAGACAAACGAGGGGCAGCCTCTCCACCGCCAAGCTGTCTATAAATAGACACGGCAGTAGGAAGGAACCGCCATTTTGGCTTCCATGCCTGTTCTATCTCATAACTAGCAAGGCGACTGGGGAGAAAACAGGGAAAGGGAAGACTGATGGATTAGATAGGACTGCAGAAAGAGAGAGAGAGCGGTAGAGAGAGACTGTGTTTCTCCAGTGGAAGAGATGGGTGGAGGGCATTGATGCTCAATTCAGAGAGAGAGATGCTTCTCACTTGGTTGTCACCAGGGTCTCTCTCTCTTTCTCCCTCCTATTGCCCCCAAGCTGAATTGCATTCAATGTTTGTGTTGTTTTCAGGGAAGGTGGCTCAGTGAGACAAACAGACTGACGGACGGACGGAGGTTGTGTTTGAATGTGTAGGGAGGGTAAGGTGATGATGAGGTAGTGTATCAGTAAGGTTAGGTGATGATTTGTAGTGTATCAGTAGGGTTAGGTGATGACGGTAGTGTATCAGTAGGGTTAGGTGATGGTGAGGTAATGTATCAGTAGGGTTAGGTGATTATGTTGGTAGTCTATCAGAAGGGTTGGGTGATGATGAAGTAGTGTATCAGTAGGGTTAGGTGATGATGGTAACGTATCTTTAGTGTTTGGTAGTTTGGGTTTGGGTAGGATAGAGGGTTAGGTGATGATGAGAAGCAGCAGGTTAGGTGATGATGGTAGAATATCAGTAGGGTTAGGTGATGATGAGGTAGTGTTTGGGTAGGATGGGAGCTTATTGAGGACAGTGTCTCCGGGGGAACATTAGTGTTTGCAGCAGGCCTGTGAGTATGCACCTCCACTGTGACAGCCTACATCACCCTCACCTCTTCCTCAATCAGTACCACTTCAATACCTGGTCTCACTTCCCCCTCTCCTCTCCCCACTTCGACTCTGGCACTCGAAAGATGAATAAAAGCTGCAGTGCAGGAAAGTGCCAGAGGAAACATTGTATTTGGGTTTCCACACAGAACTCCGGATGTAGCTGAGAATGTACCCTAGACACCAAGCCTACTAGTTTGTTTGTTTGTTGGATTTTTGATTGTTTCGTTGTTTGCTAATCAGAACAAGGCTTGCATTAGCCTAGCCCTAGGTAACGGTATCGTTTTTTCTTTTTTGGAATTTGCGGGACTACAACAGTTTGGTCGGCCAAGAGTATGGCCGACCAATTCCTATGGCACCTTCTGATGTACCAGCTTCACTTCCGTAGATCAACACACCCTGGAGTCCACACTTGCGCAGGGTTTGGAGTCAGTGATACCGAGTTCCACGGCAAAACTTTGAGCTAAAGGCAGACATAGATAATGCATGTAAAAGGACATTATGATAGTGGCTTCTTTGAGAAAACAGACAATAAGAGCAGGTCAGGGACAGGCCACCCTGAACCTCAGCCGTGTGACGTCCACTGTGATGAAGGGCATCATCGCCTGGCTCTTAGCTTCCTTCCTGTATGTGGCCGCTTACAGTCCAACATTAAAACACAACTTGCAGTGGCAACCGGTTTTCCAAACCGGCGCGAACAACTTCTTTGCCAACTTCTTTGCCGCATTTCACCCAGTTTCCTGTCCTCTCACCCGGTCTCCTGTCCTCTCACCCAGTTTCCTGTCCTCTCACCCGGTCTCCTGTCCTCTCACCCAGTTGCCTGTCCTCTCACCCGGTCTCCTGTCCTCTCACCCAGTTTCCTGTCCTCTCACCCGGTCTCCTGTCCTCTCACCCAGTTGCCTGTCCTCTCAACCGGTCTCCTGTCCTCTCACCCAGTTTCCTGTCCTCTCACCTGGTCTCCTGTCCTCTCACCCGGTCTCCTGTCCTCTCAGACGGTCTCCTCCCCTCTCACCAGGTCTCCCCCCCTCTCCCCCAGTCTTCGTTCCCCCCCTGGGCTCCGAGCCCTTGATCAGAGAGGGTTAGGTCTCACCCCCTTGCATTGTCGTTGCTCCAGTAGATTCTATCAGATGTCATCTTTAGAAGATTTGAAGAAACACAACCAAACAGTCAACCTTTTTTAAACCCAGGGGTCGCTCATAACAGGAACGTCTGCTTCTTTCTTGTACCAGGGCATGAGCAGCAGACTCATTTAAACTAGTCAAGTCTACTTACTTTGGCATTATACAGGAAAGGAGCAAATCCATAATGAGCCTTATGAGTCCCTGTGTTTGTCCTAAGATGACACAAAAGTGTCTTTGCTTTACTTGTAAATGCCTCAGGACTTAAGTTGATGAATGTAACTGACCAATAACAATTGCAAAAAAGATATTAAACAAACCCATGACCTACCTATTATTCAGATGTTGATAAAATATGTATTTTAAAATTAGAAAGGACAGATTATTTGTCATGTTGCTCCTCTCCAATGCTTCTATGATCTTTAGCTTTGGCTGTTATGTATTCTCTCCACATCATCTCTCCACTCCTCACAATTCCTCTCTTCCTCTCCTCCTCTCTCGTCTCTACTCCTCACAGAGTAATCCTCAAAGATAAGAGCCATAATTTTTTCACTGAAATGTCATTCAGGATTGTGTGTTTGTGTGCATGTTTGTGTATGTGTGTGTGTGTGTACCGTGCATATATATATATATGATTATGGTATTTGATAAGCAAATTGAGCTCATCTATCTGTCAAGGATAGTTGTAGAATTCTACCTCCTGCACATCAACGTGATGCAGAACATTTTAGAACAAAATGCAGGCAGTTCACACACCCACACACACAGAAACACACAGAAACACACACACACACACACACAAACACACACGCACACACACACACACACACACACGCACACACACACACATGCACGCACGCACACATATGCACGCATTAGAATCAGCATTATATAAATAACTTGTGTGTTAAATTACATTTATCTATCAATATATTGATATTTTTATAGATCAATTATAAAAATAAGTAGGCAGACAGACAACCCGGCGTCGTTATCGTAAGGCCTTCCTTATACTGACGTTGTCAACAGATGTGACCGACAATCTTATTTGCAACCTTTGTGAAACCACAGAGAGATGGACGGTTGTCGATCTTCCTGTGTCAGCAGCGCAGTGATTGGCTCAAAGTGACAACCCCTGCCCCAGCCCATATCCGGCCCACCAAGTCGCAAATATGTCTGCCTTTGAGAATTATGACCGCATTTTGGTTTGGGATGTCCATCCAATAAGTGCATGGGTGGACGTTGAGAGGCAGGTCATGTGCACCGGGGCAGCATGGGATTGATTGATTTTATTGTTGCCATTTCAATCAAGGAAATGCAGCAAAGAGAGAGAGAGAGAGAGAGAGAGAGAGAGAGAGAGAGAGAGAGAGAGAGAGAGAGAGAGAGAGAGAGAGAGAGAGATAGGCTGATGGGGGAGGGCAGGATTCGACTGATGCAAGAAACAGAGAATGGTAAAATGCAAAGATACATTTTATAACATTAACACCTCCTCTAAGTCAGGACACCAGACTACGATATATACTTATTTAAATTTGGGTATGTATTTGTGTTTATACTTTTATATATACATATATACATATGTATATATATATATATATATATATATATATATATATATATATATATATACTATTTATATATATATATATCTAATTATACATACATATATATATTCTGTTTATGTGAGCATGGATGTGATAAGTAAATACAATGTAAACAAGAAGTGTGCATTTCGCCGGCACAACGCGACAAGAAATGTGCGTTTCGCCGGCACAACGCGAAGCATGTGTTCAAAACGCTACCCTGAACCTGTGGATACAAAGGATTTGACTGTGGTAGGAGTAGCGAGAAGTCAGTGTAGCGTTTTCGCGGCAAAATTTTGTAGACGATATACAATTTCCTCGTTTATTGCGCCCCCTAACGGCAAATTTTTCCGAATTTTTTATCGAACGACGTTAAGGTTAACACCAACATGTGTGTAAAATTTGGACTCGATCCGATGTCTAATTTTGGATTTCTTTGGATTTTTGATATTCCACGTCTAATTTAGCTAATAAACCAATATTCAAAACGCTACCGATTCGTCGTCGAAAGTCGGATCAAAAAACTGTCTGAGGGTTTCTTTGCGTGTGCGTCTGAAGATGCCGTGTGCAAAGTTTGGTGTTGATTGGTCGAGAAATGTGGGAGGAGTAGCGAAAAAACTGTTTTGCGGTTTTCGCGATTTAGCGAAAAAAAATTCTAGACGCAAATGGGCGTGGCCTATGCCAAAAGATGCAGCAGACTCCAGTGAATCTGTGTGTATAAGGTTTTGAATGTGGGAGGTTCGGTGTGGGAGTTATAGCCCCAAACGCGTATTCCTTGGTATAGCGCCACCTAGTGACCGGCGTGTCTGGATTTTGTCGTCTGCATAGTCCGAAGAGATCTGGATCTAGTCATGCAATTGGCGTGTCGGCACCATTTACGGTTTGGGCTGTGGTCCCACTTTTAGGGAGGTAAGTATAATAGGAACTAGAACTGCAAGCAGTTATGCAGGGGTCCAAGAAGTGTGCATTTCGCCGGCACCACGCGACAAGAAATGTGCATTTCGCCGGCACAACGAGAAGCAAGTATTCAAAACGCTACCGTGAACAACATGTGGATATAAAGGTTTTGACTATGGGAGCTTCGGTGTGGGAGTTATAGCCTAAAACGCGTTTTCAGAACATTGGCCAAATAGGAGATAGACAATGTCGTCGTTCTTTTTGGCGCCGCCCTGTGGCGAAATTTTCCAAAGACAATTTTCCTTTGCCAAATAACTCCCGCCCACATTAATAATTCTTGGCCATATTTTCTACATAGACTCGGGTTTGCCCCTTGATGGTTTCCCTTGAGTTTGAAGAACATTCCTTTGGCCAATTAGAAGATATACAATTTCCTCGTTTATTGCGCCCCCTAATGGCGAAATTTTCCGAAATTTTTTTCGAACGACAGTAAGGTTAGCACCAACATGTGTGTAAAATGTGGACTCGATCCGATGTCTAATTTTGGATTTCTTTGGATTTTTGATATTCCACGTCTAATTTAGCTCATAAACCAATATTCAAAACGCTACCGTTTCGTTATCGAAGGACGGATCAAAAAAGTGTTTTCATGCATTATTTGCGTGTGCGTCTGAAGATGTCGTGTGCAAAGTTTGGTGTCGATTGGTCAAGAAATGTGGGAGGAGTAGGGAAAAAACAGTTTTGCGGTTTTCGCGATTTTGCGAAAAAAAATTCTAGACGCAAATGGGCGTGGCCTATGCCAAAAGATGCAGCAGACTCCAGTGAATATGTGTGTACAAGGTTTTGAATGTTGGAGGTTCGGTGTGGGAGTTATAGCCCCAAACGCGTCTTTCCTTGGTATAGCGCCACCTAGTGGCCGGCGTGTCTAAATTTTGTTATCTGAGTAGCGGTGCCGGACCTGGATCTAGTCATGCAATTGGCGTGTCGGCACCATTTACGGTTTGGGCTGTGGGCCCACTTTTAGCGCGGGAAGTATAATAACTAGAACTGCAAGCAGTTATGCAGGGGTCCAAGAAGTGTGCATTTCGCCGGCACAACGCGACAAGAAATGTGCATTTCGCCGGCACAACACGAAGCAAGTATTCAAAACGCTACCGTGAACAACATGTGGATATAAAGGTTTTGACTGTGGGAGCTTCGGTGTGGGAGTTAGAGCCTAAAACGCGTTTTCAGAACATTCCATTGGCCAAATAGGAGATAGACAATGTCCTCGTTTTTTGGCGCCGCCCTGTGGCGACATTTTCCAAAGACAATTTTCCTTTGCCAAATAACTCCCGCCCACATTAATAATTCTTGGCCATATTTTCTATATAGACTCGGGTTTGCCCCTTGATGGTTTCCCTTGAGTTTGAAGAACATTCCTTCGGCCAATTAGAAGGTATACAATTTCCTCGTTTATTGCGCCCCCTAATGGCGAAATTTTCCGAATTTTTTATCGAACGACATTAAGGTTAGCACCAACATGTGTGTACAATTTGGACTCGATCCGATGTCTAATTTTGGATTTTTTGGGATTTTTGATTTTCCACGTCAAATTTAGCTAATAAACCAATATTCCAAACGCTACCGTTTCGTCGTCGAAAGTCGGATAAAAAAACTGTCAGAGGGTTTCTTTGCGTGTGCGTCTGAAGATGCCGTGTGCAAAGTTTGGTGTTGATTGGTTAAGAAATGTGGGAGGAGTAGCGAAAATACAGTTTTGCGGTTTTCGCGATTTAGCGAAAAAAAATTCTAGACGCAAATGGGCGTGGCCTAGGCCAAAAGATGCAGCAGACTCCAGTGCATCTGTGTGTACAAGTTTTTGGACTCTGGGAGGTTCGGTGTGGGAGTTATAGCCCCAAACGCGTATTCCTTGGTATAGCGCCACCTAGTGGCCGGCATGTCTGGATTTGGTCGTCTGCATAGTCTTCACGTACCTGGATCTAGTCATGTAATTGGCGTGCGTGCACCATTTACGGTTTGGGCTGTAGTACCACTTTCTTGGTAGGAAGTATAAGAACTAGAACTGCAAGCAGTTATGCAGGGGTCCAAGAAGTGTGCATTTCGCCGGCACAACGCGACAAGAAATGTGCATTTCACCGGCACAACGCGAAGCAAGTATTGAAAACGCTACCGTGAACAACATGTGGATATAAAGGTTTTGACTGTGGGAGCTTCGGTGTGGGAGTTATAGCCTAAAACGCGTTTTCAGAACATTGGCCAAATAGGAGATCGACAATGTCGTCGTTTTTTGGCGCCGCCCTGTGGCGACATTTTCCAAAGACAATTTTCCTTTGCCAAATAACTCCCGCCCACATTAATAATTCTTGGCCATATTTTCTATATAGACTCGGGTTTGCCCCTTGATGGTTCCCTTATAGTCTGAAGAACATTCCTTGGGCCAATTAGAAGATATACAATTTCCTCGTTTATAGCGCCCCCTAATGGCGAAAAATTCCGTTATTTTTATTGAACGCCATTAAGGGTAACACCGACATGTGTCTAAAATGTGGGCTTGATCCGATGTCTAATTTTGGTATTTTTTGAATTTTTGCGTTTCGACGTAAAACGTAGCTAATAAACCAATGTTCAAAACGCTACCGTTTCGTCGTCGAAAGTCGGATCAAAAAACTGTCTGAGGGTTTCTTTGCGTGTGCGTCTGAAGATGCCGTGTGCAAAGTTTGGTGTTGATTGGTCGAGAAATGTGGGAGGAGTAGCGAAAAAACAGTTTTGCGGTTATCGCGATTTTGCGAAAAAAAATTCTGGACGCAAATGGGCGTGGCCTATGCCAAAAGATGCAGCAGACTCCAGTGAATCTGTGTGTACAAGGTTTTGAATGTGGGAGGTTTGGTGTGGGAGTTATAGCCCCAAACGCGTATTCCTTGGTATAGCGCCACCTAGGGGCCGGCGTGTCTGGATTTTGTCGTCTGCATAGTCTTCACGGACTTGGATCTAGTCATGCAATTGGCATGTCGGCACCATTTACGGTTTGGGCTGTGGTACCACTTTCTTGGTAGGAAGTATAATAAAAAGAATAATCCTTACAAAAACAATAGGGATCCAACCTGTTGGCTTGGACCCCTAATAATAATCCTTACAAAAACAATAGGGATCCAACCTGTTGGCTTGGACCCCTAACTAGAACTGCAAGCAGTTATGCAGGGGTCCAAGAAGTGTGCATTTCGCCGGCACAACGCGAAGCATGTGTTCGAAACTGAGAAACGGCGTATGCCAAAAGATGCAGCTGACTCCAGTGAATCTGTGGATACAATGGTTTTGACTGTGGGAGGTTCGGTGTGGGAGTTTTAGCCCAAAACGCGTTTTCAGAACATTCCATTGGCGATTAGGAGATGTATTATTTCGTCGTTTTTTTGCGCCCTCTTGTGGCGAAATTTTGCAAAGACAATTTTCCTTTTCCAAATAACTCCCGCCCACATTAATAATTCTTGACCATCATTTTTATATAGACTCGGGTTTGCCCCGTGATGGTTCCCTCATAGTTTGAAGAACATTCCTTTGGCCAATTAGAAGATATACAATTTCCTCGTTTATGGCGCCCCCTAATGGCGAAATTTTCCGAATTTTTTATCGTACGACATTAAGGTTAGCACCAACATGTGTGTAAAATTTGGACTCGTTCCGATGTCTAATTTCGGATTTCTTTGGATTTTTGATTTTCCACGTCTAATTTAGCTCATAAACCAATATTCAAAACGCTACCGTTTCGTCGTCGAAAGTCGGATCAAAAAACTGTCTGAGGGTTTCTTTGCGTGTGCGTCTGAAGATGCCGTGTGCAAAGTTTGGTGTTGATTGGTCGAGAAATGTGGGAGGAGTAGCGAAAAAACAGTTTTGCGGTTTTCGCGATTTTGCGAAAAAAAATTCTAGACGCAAATGGGCGTGGCCTATGCCAAAAGATGCAGCAGACTCCAGTGAATCTGTGTGTACAAGGTTTTGAATGTGGGAGGTTCGGTGTGGGAGTTATAGCCCCAAACGCGTATTCCTTGGTATAGCGCCACCTAGTGACCGGCGGGTCTGGATTTTGTCGTCTGCATAGTCCGAAGAGATCTGGATCTAGTCATGCAATTGGCGTGTCGGCACCATTTACGGTTTGGGCTGTGGTCCCACTTTTAGGGAGGTAAGTATAATAGGAAAAATCCTTACAAAAACAATAGGGATCCAACCTGTTGGCTTGGACCCCTAACTAGAACTGCAAGCAGTTATGCAGGGGTCCAAGAAGTGTGCATTTCGCCGGCACAACGCGACAAGAAATGTGCATTTTGCCGGCACAACGCGAAGCAAGTATTCAAAACGCTACCGTGAACAACATGTGGATATAAAGGTTTTGACTGTGGGAGCTTCGGTGTGGGAGTTATAGCCTAAAACGCGTTTTCAGAACATTCCCTTGGCCAACTAGGAGATAGACAATGTGGTGGTTTTTTGGCGCCGCCCTGTGGCGAAGTTTTCCAAAGACAATTTTCCTTTGCCAAATAACTCCCGCCCACATTAATAATTCTTGGTCATATTTTCTATATAGACTCGGGTTTGCCCCTTGACGGTTTCCCTTGAGTTTGAAGAACATTCCTTGGGCCAATTAGAAGATATACAATTTCCTCGTTTATTGCGCCCCCTAATGGCGTAATTATCCGAAATTTTTATCGTACGACATTAAGGTTGGCACCAACATGTGTGTACAATTTGGACTCGTTCCGATGTCTAATTTTGGATTTCTTTGGATTTTTGATTTTCCACGTCTAATTTAGCTAATAAACCAATATTCAAAACGCTACCGTTTCGTCGTCGAAAGTCGGATCCAAAAACTCTCTGAGGGTTTCTTTGCGGGTGCGTCTGATGATGCCGTGTGCAAAGTTTGGTGTTGATTGGTCGAGAAATGTGGGAGGAGTAGCGAGAGAACAGTTTTGCGGTTTTCGCGATTTTGCGAAAAAAAATTCGAGACGCAAATGGGCGTGGCCTATGCCAAAAGATGCAGCAGACTCCAGTGAATCTGTGTGTACAAGGTTTTGAATGTGGGAGGTTCGGTGTGGGAGTTATAGCCCCAAACGTGTATTCCTTGGTATAGCGCCACCTAGTGGCCGGCAGGTCTGGATTTTGTCGTCTGCATAGTCTTCACGTACCTGGATCCAGTCATGTAATTGGCGTGTGTGCACCATTTACGGTTTGGGCTGTAGTACCACTTTCTTGGTAGGAAGTATAAGAATAATAATCCTTACAAAAACAATAGGGATCCAACCTGTTGGCTTGGACCCCTAATAATAATAAAAATCCTTACAAAAACAATAGGGATCCAACCTGTTGGCTTGGACCCCTAACTAGAACTGCAAGCAGTTATGCAGGGGTCCAAGAAGTGTGCATTTCGCCGGCACAACGCGACAAGAAATGTGCATTTCGCCGGCACAACACGAAGCAAGTATTCAAAACGCTACCGTGAACAACATGTGGATATAAAGGTTTTGACTGTGGGAGCTTCGGTGTGGGAGTTAGAGCCTAAAACGCGTTTTCAGAACATTCCATTGCCAAATAGGAGATAGACAATGTCGTCGTTTTTTGGCGCCGCCCTGTGGCGACATTTTCCAAAGACAATTTTCCTTTGCCAAATAACTCCCGCCCACATTAATAATTCTTGGCCATATTTTCTATATAGACTCGGGTTTGCCCCTTGATGGTTTCCCTTGAGTTTGAAGAACATTCCTTCGGCCAATTAGAAGGTATACAATTTCCTCGTTTATTGCGCCCCCTAATGGCGAAATTTTCCGAATTTTTTATCGAACGACATTAAGGTTAGCACCAACATGTGTGTACAATTTGGACTCGATCCGATGTCTAATTTTGGATTTTTTTGGATTTTTGATTTTCCACGTCAAATTTAGCTAATAAACCAATATTCAAAAAGCTACCGTTTCGTCGTCGAAAGTCGGATAAAAAAACTGTCAGAGGGTTTCTTTGCGTGTGCGTCTGAAGATGCCGTGTGCAAAGTTTGGTGTTGATTGGTTAAGAAATGTGGGAGGAGTAGCGAAAATACAGTTTTGCGGTTTTCGCGATTTAGCGAAAAAAAATTCTAGACGCAAATGGGCGTGGCCTAGGCCAAAAGATGCAGCAGACTCCAGTGCATCTGTGTGTACAAGTTTTTGGACTCTGGGAGGTTCGGTGTGGGAGTTATAGCCCCAAACGCGTATTCCTTGGTATAGCGCCACCTAGTGGCCGGCATGTCTGGATTTGGTCGTCTGCATAGTCTTCACGTACCTGGATCTAGTCATGTAATTGGCGTGCGTGCACCATTTACGGTTTGGGCTGTAGTACCACTTTCTTGGTAGGAAGTATAAGAACTAGAACTGCAAGCAGTTATGCAGGGGTCCAAGAAATGTGCATTTCGCCGGCACAACGCGACAAGAAATGTGCGTTTCGCCGGCACAACGCGAAGCATGTGTTCAAAACGCTACCCTGAACCTGTGGATACAAAGGATTTGACTGTGGTAGGAGTAGCGAGAAGTCAGTGTAGCGTTTTCGAGGCAAAATTTTGTAGAAGATATACAATTTCCTCGTTTATGGCGCCCCCTAATGGCGAAATTTTCCGAAATTTTTATCGTACGACATTAAGGTTAGCACCAACATGTGTGTAAAACTTGGAGTCGATCCGATGTGTAATTTTGGATTTTTTTGGATTTTGGATTTTCCACGTCTAATTTAGCTAATAAACCAATATTCAAAACGCTACCGTTTCGTCGCCGAAGGTCGGATCAAAAAAGTAATGCAGGAATTCTTTTCGTGTAGGTCTGAAGATGCCGTGTGCAAAGTTTTGTGTCAATTGGTCGAGAAATGTGGGAGGAGTAGCGAAAAAACATTTTTGCGGTTTTCGCGATTTAGCGAAAAATATTCATAGACGCAAATGGGCGTGGCCTAGGCCAAAAGATGCAGCAGACTCCAGTGCATCTGTGGGTACAAGTTTTTGGACTCTGGAAGGTTCGGTGTGGGAGTTATAGCCCCGAACGTGTTTTCCTAGGTATAGCGCCACCTAGTGGCCGGCATGTCTGGATTTTGGCGTCTGCGTAGTCCCCATGGATCTGGATCTAGTCATGCAATTGGCGTGTCGGCACCATTTACGGTTTGGGCTGCGGTACCACTTTCAAGGAGGTAAGTATAACAAGAAGTGTGCATTTCGCCGGCACAACGCGAAGCATGTGTTCGAAACTGAGAAACGGCGTATGCCAAAAGATGCAGCTGACTCCAGTGAATCTGTGGATACAAAGGTTTTGACTGTGGGAGGTTCGGTGTGGGAGTTATAGCCCAAAACGCGTTTTCAGAACATTCCATTGGCGATTGGGAGATGTATTATTTCGTCGTTTTTTTGCGCCCTCTTGTGGCGAAATTTTCCAAAGACAATTTTCCTTTTCCAAATAACTCCCGCCCACATTAATAATTCTTGACCATAATTTTTATATAGACTCGGGTTTACCCCGTGATGGTTTCCCTTGAGTTTGAAGAACATTCCTTTGGCCAATTAGAAAATATACAATTTCCTCGTTTATTGCGCCCCCTAATGGTGAAATATTCCGAAGTTTTTATTGAACGCCATTAAGGGTAGCACCGACATGTGTCTAAAATCTGGACTTGATCCGATGCCTAATTTTGGTATTTTTCGAACTTTTGCGTTTCGACGTAAAACATAGCTAATAAAAAAATATTCAAAACGCTACCGTTTCGTCGTCGAAGGTCGGATCAAAAAAGTAATGCAGCATTTCTTTTCGTGTAGGTCTGAAGATGCCGTGTGCAAAGATTGGTGTCGATTGGTCAAGAAATGTGGGAGGAGTAGGGAAGAAACTGTTTTGCGGTTTTCGCAATTTTGCGGAAAAAAATTATAGACGCAAATGGGCGTGGCCTATGCCAAAAGATGCAGCAGACTCCAGTGAATAAGTGGGTACAAGTTTTTGACTGTGGGAGGTTCGGTGTGGGAGTTATAGTCCCAAACGCGTTTTCCCTTGGTATAGCGCCACCTAGTGGCCGGCGTGTCTGTATTTTTGTGGTCTGCGTAATGTTCACGGACCTGGATCTAGTCATGCAATTGGCGTGTCGGCACCATTTACGGTTTGGGCTGTGGGCCCACTTCTAGCAGGAAATAATAATAATAATAAAAATCATTACAAAAACAATAGGGATCCAACCTGTTGGCTTGGACCCCTAATAATAATCCTTACAAAAACAATAGGGATCCAACCTGTTGGCTTGGACCCCTAAAAATCCTTACAAAAACAATAGGGATCCAACCTGTTGGCTTGGACCCCTAAAAACAATTGGGGACGGGGAGTGAGTTTGGGTTGCCAGTGTTGAGGTCATAGATTTACTATACATCCTGTCCCAAAGCCTCTTTGATGCAGAAGAGCGGCTCTTAGGAATCGGAGAAAAAGATTGGGGACATCGTGCGTTGCAGATAGCGTCAGCATTTCTAAGGGGTTTCATATAAATTGCCGAGGTAAACAGGGGACTGTTTGACTCGCTGTTAGCCTTGGGGCGGAGAGGAGGTCCCCTTTGTCTACCTTTGCCGCACCTAGAATGGACAGGCCAAGATTTAGACGGTGGGATTGAGTTGAACGATGCTGAGTGATTCACGTCCAGCAGACCCAGGGGTCAAAAGGTCGAGCCTCATCAGCCTGAGTACAGATGGAACACGTCTCCGTTCCTCTCCCTAATCAATGCTTCAGTCTTCGGTCATCCTGGGCTCAGAGTTCTGCTTCTCTCATCAGTCCATGGTGAGCCTCTGCTAAGATGTTAGAGCGATAGAAAAAATCAGAGCTGGTTGGGGGGCGTTCCAGGTAATGACCAAGAAGGAGCTCTGCAGTGTTCAATTAGCGCCCATATTTAGAAATCAATGGTTGCCTGCCAACGCCAGAGTGGTCTACGTGGCAAAACGCAGAATGAGATATCTGGGCGGTCTCTTGATGACTCACTTGATGGACTAGTGTAGCCTGGCGATGTCATACTCATAATTCTAGTCAGAATATGAGCCTGAGACCGAACCATTGGGCTGTGATTATAGGGCGGAACCAGGAAGGAAAATGCCTCTTCGCTCAATTGGATAGACCTAAAACCAATCAGAGCAACGTAGTATGTGACGTATGTTGTGCGAAGCACAGCTATTCTCAAACTAACTCAACTGAGCGCACGTTCGAAGAAGTAGAAAAAGAAGATGGACATAAACGACTTATGCCTGTTTTGTAAAAATAATTTAAGGATACACGGACAAATTGGCAACACGGTCAGCATTTTTGGGAAAAAAAGTAAAAGCGCTGAGCGCTCTTTGGTGACGTGGTTGATTACGTTAATGTGTATCATCTGTCCATCAACGTATAAAGCCCGCCCTTACAATTTGATTGGTCAGATCACTTTTTGATCTGACCTAATACCTCCCAACGAGCTCAATTCCAGACTGAATCTCCCAGACCAAATATTTTGTGGGCGGAGTTCAGGCTGGTATCCAGGCTAGGACTAGTGATTTTCTGGGCATAAACACTTGAGTATGACATGCTCGTACACTCCCTTCTTCCTGTACCCAAACACACACAGACAAACACACAGACACACACATACACATATACAGCAGAAAAGGGGTTACATAACTGATTATTAGCATGATGAATGCAGAACAACTTTGGCTACCGGCCCTGTTTGTCTCTCTACCAGCCCTGTCTGTCTATCTTGGGCCCTGTTTGTCTCTCTACCGGGGTGCACATGAGATGTTGCTGTGGGTACCAGGGGTCTCATTTATAACCGTTGCGTACGCACAAAACGGGGCTGAAAGTTGCGTACGTGACTTTTCACGCCAAGGTTGTGATCTATAAAAAACCAACTTGACGGGAAAATGTGCGCAGCCCTAAGCAAACTCTGACCCATGCGTACGCATGGTTTGGAGGAAAAGGAGAATTGGCGACACAGACGGTGTGGTGGTGAACTGAAGTCAGACCGAAGAATTGCAGAGTGAGAAGAACGATTATGTTTTATCATCGCCCTTCATCAATTTAATTTCAACCCGTATCATGCGTTAAATCCTAATCAGAATAATTTAAGTCCACTGCGTTATTTCTCAGTTATAACTCCAGAAATTTCTCCTTAGAATAGAAATAAAAAGAAATTCTCAATATTTAATCCCGTCACTCCATACTGTCCACTGACGGCGCGACTGCATGGAATAAAGCATCTGTCCAACATGTGTCAATAACATAATATTTTTATGTGACACTGTAAACACATGATCAAATGTCAATTAAATCCCAAGTGTGAAAAACCAAGCCACACTCATCACAATCGTTGTCCGTTACTCTTGATGCTTTTCATGACAAATCAGGCATTAAAAAGGGGTTATGTTCAAGAACATTTTACGTGGGTAATTACAAACTGATTATCCAAGGCGTTCTCGTCAGTCTTATTACCGTAACCCTATAAATACAGAGGTGAGCGCCGCGGTAATGCTGCACCATATGGCACTTCTGGCGGACCATGCAGGATTCGGAGGGAGAGGGTATTTAGGGACCATAACGATTTATTGGTAGGCTACATAAAAATATGTAACTCTATGTCAGACCACTTCTTTTTTAATTCTGGGACAGTGCGCTCCGTGCTACTGACAGAGTTCACTGCTGCAGTAACATGTTGCCACTCACTCTGCTTTTTGTTGTTGGCGATCCCAATCCCGTGACCGCCGAACAAAACTACCTTTCGGGCCTCCATCTCACCCACAAGTGTCTCCACTTCAACCTCCGTGAAATTACGCTTTTTTGATTTTCTCAGTACTTCTGCCATTGTTTCCAACAAGACATAATACCGGCATCTGAGTCTGTTTTATATGCAGATCGCATTCATGAGGTCATTTGCATTGACCATTTATGGTTAAAAAGGGGCGTGTAGAGGGCGGAACGTGAAGCTGATTCAGCTGCGCACAATTATAGTCAGTATGTGATTTATAAAGCAAAGATTGCGTACAGGTGTGCGTACGCAGTGTTTTATAAATCCGAATATTCTTTGGCGCACGCAAAACTTGGCTTCTGGGCGTACGCACATTTTTTGTAACGATCCCACGCACAGTTTTATAAATGAGACCCCAGGTCTGGGCTCTCTGGCCAGTCACAACTCAGTGACTTAATGCACGTGAACAATCTGGAGTTCTTGAAAAGCAGCAACCAGCAGTGGGATGGCCAGCATGGACAAGAAAAAGTCACTCTGAGCGGATTTCTTTCCCAGTACACCTCTGATCACAGGTCATGCAAATTGGATGACATTGTGTGCTTGTTTGCGCGTGTGTGTGTGTGTGTGTGTGTGTGTGTGGTGAGCCTGTGTCCATGTTTGCACATGTGTGTGCGAATGTGTGTGTGTGTGTGTGTGTGTGTGTGTGTGTGTGTGTGTGTGTGCGTGTGTGTTTGATTGATTGAAATCTTTATTGAACAACAATCAACAAGAGGTGTTCAAAAGGATAAAAAATAACACAATAAAGCCAAAAGGCTTGTTTCAGAGAGATTTAAAATGAAAGTAGGAGGAGCTCAACAATTTAAGGTTGGAAGGTAAGAGAGTATAGGAAAGAGTACTTTCCCATACAGCTGTTAAAACGGCAGAGCCTTTAATCAGTGGATGTCCCCCTGGTGGAATAATTCTGTGTGTCGCTATTTTTAGAAAAGTAATTCTGTAGGTACTTATGGTTATTAAGGTTTTCAAGGTAATTTGACAAAAAATACAGACCTAATTTTGAGCATCCCAGCCTGCCTATGGTGCCCCAGGGGCTAGAAATGGCGTTAGGTGTAAAATGAGCACTAGGTATCCGGCTCCACCTACGAAAAAACGAAAGCTCAGACGGGCCGATTTGGAATTGGCCCCATATGTCGTCATAAGGGGCCAGGTTACCTCCCCTTTCTATGCTTTGCCCGCCCAGAGAATTAGGCCCGCCAACGTGACAATGAGCTACAACCGTGTGTTATGGCAATTTCTGTATCAGATATTGCGTCTAAGCAGATGAGATATTTAGATGCAAAAAGCACACAATACTGTTGACAATTAGTGGTTATATATATTTGTAATAAAAGTACGAACAAAGATACATCACAACATGCATCAACAAACAACATAACAGGCATACATTACAATAATCTGAGGCCTCAGATGGGAGCTCCTCTTTGCGTGTTACTTCATTCTCTGAAGGTACGCTCGGGAGAAGTCCACTGAGTGTTTGAATCAATGAGTTCTTATTCACTTCGGTAGGCTTCTGGAGGGGGTGTGTCCTCCAATAAACCAAAAGCCTTTGTGTACCAGATGGTTGTCTTTACAACTGAAGCTGTGGGGAATGCCATTGGAGGGGGCAGCGGCCGTGCCATCTAACCCATCTAACCTGGCTTCGTTGACGCTAGCCAGGGGGTCGAGGAACAGGCCCATGCTTCAAAGCATTGCTTGGGAGATGATTCACAACACACGAAAAGATAGGAACAGGCAGGCAATAAAATGCATCACACGACTCTCGAACGTTCACACTTTAAATGACCCAAAAGGGGAGCAGAAGGCAAGCAATATATGCATCACACAAAATAGTAACAAAACTTAAGTTCATAGATAGACCAAAAACGTAACAACATGTAGATTTTCCATCACACGTGCGAGCACCTCATGTGTGTGTCGTGAATGCACACACTGTAACACAAGTGTCTAACACTTCTTTGTTATTTGGATAACAGTTCTGCTGTTGGTGTTATGGCGAATAAAACGCAACACAAGAACACAAGCTTGAGTAAAGCTCCCATTTAGTGAAAAGACAATACTGCGTTGGGTTCTTTGTCCTCTCTGGTACTTCCACAACGAGACTTGTAGTGGGGATATCTCGGCAATGGTTGAGAAGGAACATTGACTAATGGCCTTATAACATTGGCCATGTCTCTTCCACTGTACACAATTCAATTCAATTCAATTTTATTTGCATAGCCCTTAATCACCATTACAGTCTCAAAGGGCATAACAGGCCAAACATTTGCGACACCCCCCCTTACCCATGCCCCCACACGGGCAAGAAAAAACTCCCTTGAAATCAGCAAAGAAGAAATCTTGAGAAGAAAAGCGTGGTAGGGGATCCCTTCTTCCAGGGATGATCAGGAGTGCAATGGGTGCCACAATTGACATACAGGTAAATACATGCACATCATATTAAAATGGTGATGGGGTTCTGGCCGGTTATCCATGTGGAGAGTCCAGGCATCCAGTCCAGTACCCGCAACACGCTAGAACAGACAGAATAGTGAATTACAACGGAAAAGTACATAGTGGAAATGTATAATGTAATAAGAAAAGCACAAGCAAACAGAGTGGTCTTCACTTCGCATCTGTCGTTTTTACACTCCAAATGCAAATGCATACACAGCATCCCCAGCCAAAAAAAAAGAGGAAACAGGAAAAAAAAAAAAAAAAAAAGAGCCTAAAGAGCCCATGCATATGGAAAACGTTTTGGGGATCAAGAGTCAATAATGGCAACGCTATTAAAATTGTTCCTAAATAAAAAATCCTCAAAAATAAGAAGAGATATATTTTTCAAAACTAAAGGTTGTATGTAGTTGGACCATAAAGAGGTCATGCCTCTATGGACCGAGTTTTGGGGCTCTAGAGTCAATAATGGCAACGCTATTGAAATTGTTGCTAAATAAAAAATCCTAAAAAATAAGAAGAGATATTTTTTCAAAACTAAAGGTTGTAGTCGGACCATGAAGAGGCCATATCTCTATGGAACAAGTTTTGGTGCTCTAGAGTCAATAATGGCGACGCTATTGAGATTTTACATTCCATTGTGGTCGTTTTCAGTTTTGCACTTTGTAGACGGTCCCTAAGCTCGCGGCTGAAAGCCAACAGCTCATAGAAGCCAATGCAAATCACCGTTCGCTAAAGACGTCTCGTTTGGATGAAAAGAATGTTGTAGCTGGTTCTCTGGGATACTACACTCAATTGTGTCGCAACAATGTTTTACTGATGATCTATTGAACCGCAAACTCAGAATCTGTCAATTTATTTCCAACTTTACGGAAAATTCCACTCCGTTTATGCTTTGCTCACAGTTCTGGTGGTGACCAGACTCTACTCTACTCTCCTGCTCTTAAATGGCCTTCTTCTGCTGTCCCCCCCCCCCCCCCCCCCCCCCCCCCGTCAACAATCCTCTGCCTAGGGCCCCCACACTCCCTAGAATCGCCCCTGCCACCCACTAGGTGCTGCTCCTCTGCTCCTCTCTCCCCACCTCCCCACCCACTAGGTGCTTCCTCCCCTCTCGCTTCACACATTCTCTCTCCATCTTTTGTGCACTTTCTTCTCCTTCCCTTCAGCCGACGGCAAATACTGAAATGTAATGAATCACTGGTTCTCCACTTTGGCCTGTGACCCGGTTTTTAGGTCTACTTCAAGTTGCATTTTGTGTTACTAATTCCACACACATTGTTCTAATCTAATCAGCATCCGCCTGTAATGTCACTGTCCCAACGGACTCCCTCAGCAGTTAGCCAGTTTCCACCCAACATCAGCCTGTCTGTTCTTACCCACAGACATTTGAATGATTATTTATATTAAAAAAATATTTTTATGAATTATTTTCATCAAATATCAATGCAACTTTTAAACAGTGTTTTCCCGCCCATAACCCCATTATGCAAATGAGGCCAGCCCACCCGGGGACCCCACCCAGATGTAGGGTAGAGGAAGACCCCTGCTGCCCCGGGGCTCACTCTGTGCTTTGTCCGTCCTCAGCTGACCCAGGAGCAGTACATCCTGGCCTCACCCTGTGCTCTGTCTGTCCTCAGCTGACCCAGGAGCAGTACATCCTGGCGGCGCAGCCAAACACGCTGCAGCAGAGGGGGTCATCGATGTGTGGCGCGCCGGTCTACCCAAACGTGGGCATCTACGGCTGGAGGAAGCGCTGCCTCTACTTTTTCATCCTGCTGCTCCTGGTCACTATGATCGTCAACCTGGCCCTCACCATCTGGATCCTCAAGGTTATGAACTTCACCCCGGTAGGCAGCCCACGGTCTGTGCGTTTCTGGGTGTGTGTGTTTGTGCGGGTGTGTGCGTTTGTGGATGTGCATTTAGGGGTGTGTGTGTGTGTGTGTGTTTGTTTGTGTGTGTGTGCATGTGTGTGAGGTTTGTGTGTTTGTGTGTGTAATTTGGTCTGTATGTGTTTGTACGGTCTGTGTGTGTGTGCGTGTGTGTTTGTGTATGTTTGTATGTGTGTGTGTGAGGTTTGTGTGTTTGTGAGGTGTGTGTATGTGTTGGTGTTGGTGTGTGTGTGTGTGTGTGTGTGTGTGTGTGTGTGTGTGTGTGTGTGTGTGTGTGTGTGTGTGTGTGTGTGTGTGTGTAATTTGGTATATGTGTGTGTGTGAATGAGGTCTGTTTGTGCGTGTGTGTGTATGGGGGGGAGGGTGTTTGTGTGTGTGTATGTGTGTGTGTGTGTGTGTGTGTGTGTGTGTGTGAGGTCTGTGTGTGTGTGTGTGTGTGTGTGTGTGTGTGTGTGTGTGGTGTGTGTGTGTGTGTGAGGTCTGCGTGTGTGTGTGTGTGTGCGTGTGTGTGTGTGTGTGTGAGGTCGATGTGTGTGGGAAGTCATTCTGTGTGTAGGTATGGGTGTGTGTGTGTGTGTGTTTGTGTGTGTGCGTGTGTTTGTGTGTGTGTGAGTTGTGTGTATGTGTTGGTGAGGGTGTGTGTGTGTGTGTGTGTGTGTGTGTGTGTGTGTGTGTGTGTGTGTGTGTGTGTGTGTGTGTTTGTGTGGGTTTAATTTGGTCTGTATGTGTTTATAAGGTCTGTGTGTGTGTATGTGTGTGTGTATGTGTGTTTGTCTGTGTTTCTATGTGTGTGAGGTTTTTGTGTTTGTGTGTTTGTGTGTGTGTTGGTGTGTGTGTGTGTGTGTTTTGGTATTTGTGTGTATGTGTATTTGTGGTCTGTTTTTGTGTGTGTGTGTGTGTGTGTGTGTGTGTGTGTGTGGGGGGGGTGTTTTTGTGTGGGTATGTGTGTAAGGTTTGTGAGTCTGTGTGTGAGGTCTGTGGGTGTGTGTTTGTGTGAGGTCTATGTGTGTGAAGTCTTTCTGTGTGTATGTATGTGTGTGTGTGTGTGTGTGTGTGTGTGTGTGTGTGTGTGTTTGCATGTGTGTGTGTGTGTGTGTGTGTGTGTGTGTGTGTGTGTGTGTGTGTGTGTTTGTGAGATGTGTCAGGGTGTGAAATTGAAGCACCCTGAATATGTTGGCTTCTATTATGACATTCTAAAGATGGGATCCCACCTTATGAAGACATCAATGACATAGGGCCCTATCTTGCATCCAGCGCAATTTACTTTCTACACCGATGCATGTGTCTTTGCAACTGGCGCAGAGCGTTCTTTTCCTTCCACAGGCATGCGTCGCTAAATTAGGCAATGATCTTGTGCTTGTTCAGATGCTATTTCATCTATTTCACTCTCATCTACCTAGCAACACATTCTTGGTAAATTATTTGGGAAAGGACAGCTGTTACAGCGGTAATAAGTTGTGCTTTTATATCAATGCATCTGCACACACCCATTTTCTTAACACAAACATCTTGTACAAGCCCATAACTTTAAGGATTGAAAAGCAAACATTGTTGTACCGTGAGTGTTAAAAAGAATGAATGAATGCGGGCACGCCTGTGTGTATGTGTAAAATAATTAATGAATGTGGGTGCGCGTGTGTTCATCCATCTGTTTAAACACACGCAAACTAAACAGGTAACGCATAATACAGTCCATGGCAATGTATATTAACGGGGGACACATGCATATTAGGAACACAAGTCGATGACGATAATTAATACAATACTGGTATTGTATTATATAAACCCATTGTTATGTATTATACAACGGGGGACCTAAATCCAGCGATCTGATTGGTTCCCAACTGTTGTATAATGAGCGTATACATAACTGCTATGACGCCCGATCATTTTGTGAAAGTTTGCATATCACTCCGCGCCTGGAAGTAGAAACAGTTACAAAGTAAAACATATGTTGGATGATGGAGAGGGTGTAAATGTTGTTACTCCGGGAGTGAGCAAGGCGATGGAGAGACTAACGAAAGCTTAGACACACGGCGAGTGAACTGCTCCATAGGATAAATTGCCGGCGAACCGCTCTATCGGAGCCTTCTCTCGGAGGGACGCTAAAGTGTGTTGCATAGCGACCGTCGATGCATAGCGGCAGCGAGGAGGGACTACTTTTTTGTATTCTTTAAGAAAACGGCTACTTTGACTTTCTTGGTTTCTTTTTAAATGTAGTGTGTCTATGACTTTCGTTTCGCCATAACAGTAACCGTTGTATAAAAGCAATAGATCACTTCATTCAGTGGCATGTGCTCATTATACCACTGTGAAGGGGGTCGCCGGCCCTCCGCTGTGCGTCAGGGCCGGACAACGCCCCTTAACAGTGGTATAATGAGCACATACCACAGCCTGGCGTGATCTATTGCTTAATTATATAAACCCATTATTATTTGGCCATAAACTGAGCCATTTGAAGTTAAAAATGCATGTGGTCATGCATCTGTCTCATCGGAGACTGCAAACGCGCTGTCAAAATATCAACTTGTTAGATTAAAATGCGCTCATGGTTCTTAAAGGGGATGGGAGATGGCACTCTCATTGGTTTATTGCACGTTACGCCCAAACCACACCTACGGGTAATTAGGTTACTTCAGGGCAACCCTTTTTTTGTTTCGCGTCGTGCACAAGACTCATTTATCCGCAGGTAAAATAGCAACATCGCCATAGAACCACCCACAAAGCTACTTGCGTTTGGCGCTTCTCACTTGCGTTTCAGACTGTTAAAATAGGGCCCATACTCTGTGTGCATGTGTTGGCACACAATGCCAACGCCTGCATGACACACGTGAATCTTAGCACAACCTAGCATGGCCGTTTGCAGTGGAAACTTTTTGGCAATTTGTATTTCATGTTTTACGCTTTGTGCACAGCCACTTCATGGAATTATTTGTTGCCTCTCAATAAAACTCAATATTCCATAAGGCCCTGCGGTTATGGAAAAGGCACTGTGATCATATATATGCTAATGAGACAGGATTTAGTGATCTCAGTGACTGTTTGTAGCAGGCTTGTGTCGTTGTATCCAGGGATGAATCCATCCACTAGACTCTGCCTTCAGCAAGCGCCTCGAAAGACATGAAAGAGCAGAGCTTGCAGCAGCAGGAAACAAACTGGTTGGAAGTCAGTCAGGAACACGGACGGACAGAGGAGCAATGATTAGAATATAGATAGGGAGCCGTTCACAACCTTGCCTCTCCATTTGTCTTTAGTGCCTGGGCTTGTCCTGTGTCCCTATCAGTGTCCCTTGGATTCCAGTTGATAGACTCATCCCAAATTCCATGGTTTGTGTACATGCTGTATGGTACCCAATGGGGGCTCCCTCCAGCCCTACAGCTATTAAGCCAACCCCCTCACAGCGATGTCAGAGAGAGACATTCGTTCTCCAAAGAGCTTTTATAACCTCATGTTCCTAGGAGTACTCAGAGTGAAGGGACATATTTCTCTTCCATGTTGTGAGGTGCTGCTCAGAGTGGTCGTCAAGGAGCTCAGAGGAAAGGAGACGTGGTCGTGGTAGGAGATCAGGGACACGTTAATATTCCTGGTTGGAACGCGGCGTGATCACGGCTCTGAAGTAAAGATGCTGATTTGAATGTCCTTCTTTGTGGAATAGGCAGAGAATAAGATGTTTCACATCAAAGAATGATGACATTTATTTGCCCTTCTCCTGTAACGCACCGTATCTCATGTTTAAAAGATTGTTTCTCCTCACCAAGCATCAACCAATTTTACCGCCCATTACAGAATGGTTTCCGATGAAAGATAACTGGGGCTGTAATGCACCGTCTGTTCTGCTGTCACATTCAAATGAATGGGATACTTCCATTTATTCTATAAATGTGCATAATGTTAGATTGTTTTTGTGTGTATGTGTGTGTGTGTGTGTGTGTGTGTGTGTGTGTGTGTGTGTGTGTGTGTGTGTTTCTGTGTGTGTGTTTCTGTGTGTGTGGTGTGTGTGTTTGCATGCCTACATGTGTGGGTACATCCTTGTGTTGCTGTGCTTTGACTGGGTGCATGCTACTCTTTATAAGGAGCGTTTGCGTTGCATGTTTCCGCGTGACAGACTGAAGGAGAGAGATCTGTAGACAGGGAGGGAGGGCGAGATGGCGAGATGGACAGAAGCAGAGTGAAATCAAGATTCCTTTTGGATTCAACTGCAATTCAATTCAATTTTACTGGTCAGTAACTATTCAACATGTTTTATACCACTTTGCTGTTGGATGTAGGTGTGTGTGTGTGCGCGCGCGCACGTGTGTGTGTGTGTGTGTGTGTGTGTGTGTGTGTGTGTGTGTGTGTGTGTGTGTGTGTGTGTGTGTGTGTTTGCGTGTGTGTGTGTGTGTGTGTGTACGTGTGTGTGTGTGTGTGTGTGTGTACGTGTGTGTGTGTGTGTGTGTACGTGTGTATTTGTATACGCTATGTCATATGTGTTTGTGGGTCTGGTGTGGTGTGTGTGTTTGTGTGTGGATGTGTATGCCCCCATGTTGTCCAGGCTGTTTGAACCACAGTTGCACAGGGTTGCGACTGTGAACAGTAAAGCATTCCAAAAGTGGACCACCATAGTGGATCCCCTTGGTGAGGTGGCGTGAGCCACAGATCTCCATATCTCAGCCCATTTGTTATGAACCCAGTGGTAATCAAACCAAGGCATGCTGAGTCCGTCATGGGTGAATCAGGGGTTATGTGAAGCTATGAGTCACCGGGGGAACAGTACAAGTCCAGGAGAACCTATGAGAGGATGAGCCCACTGCCTGGTGACACTAGGTGGCGCTATAATACTCATCACACGTGCTCCATGGTAGCCATGGTGCTGGTCTGAGAGGCAATCTGAATTACAGAAAGGGTATATGCATCCATAAATATTACAGAATGATTGAATTTAGATGAAATATACATTTTGAATGCACATGGCGTTGATATCTACGGAGCCCGGGAGGTGACATGGGAGTAATTATTTTATAAAGCATGCGTGCGCACACGCACTTTAAAGGTCCTATGGCATGAAAATGTCACTTTATGAGGTTTTCTAACAATAATATGAGTACCCCTAGCCTGCCTATGGTCCCCCAGTGGCTAGAAATGGCACTGGGTGTAAAAGGAACACTAGGTGTCCTGCTCTGCCTTTGAAAAAAAAAAGCTCAGGTGGGTTGATTTGGAATTTGCCCCATATGTCGTTGTAAGGGGCCAGGTTACCTCCCCTTTCTTTTCTTTGCCCGCTCAGAGAATTTTGCCCGCCAGTGAGACAATGAGCTACGACCTTGCGAGCGCCACATATGTGCGTGAATACACACACTGTAACGCAAGACTTAAACCCTTCTTTGTTATTTGGATCACCGTTCTGCTGTTGGTATTAAGGCGCATAACATGCATCACGATAACGCAAGCATGCGTAAAGCTCCTATTTGGTGAAAAGACTAAGCTGCGTCGAGTTCTCTGACGTCTCTGGTACTTCCACAATGAGACTAGTAGTGGGGGTTATCTCAGCCAAGGTTGAGAAGGAATTTGGGGAAAGGAACTTTGGCTTTGACTCCTTGAAGTCCAGTCCATTGAACCACGACATGGAGGAGAAAGGGATTGTTGTCCGCGATAGTTGCCCGGGATTGTCTCCTGCCACCAGAATTAATCCAATTCATTGTGATACATCCACTGTAAATACTAGCGCATGGTACCGTGTCCGCAAGCTGCTCAGGGGCCACACCCCCACCCTCCACCTTGACCCCCCTCTCTCCTACTCATTAGCATTTAAAGATACAGCCACAGAAACGGCACGTTTGTGGAAAGCTCATTGTGGGACTGGCTCGTAGTGGCTGCAAAGCCCAACACACACCGGCGCGTCAAAAAGAACGCCCCAATTATTCCGGACGTAATTGCCCACACCGCACCAGCTAAACGCGCTACATCCCGGCTTGATACAAGGTCCTGTAGGCCTATATATGGAGATGTTGATGCAGATGAATAATTCCATAATGCAAAAAGAATGAGCAATGAAAGTAAATAAAGTGTGTAGGTGACTAAACCGTAAACAGAGTGCCCGACGGTACATAAAGTAACTATGAATTAATGTGACTATCATTGTAAGCACAAACAGAGGATCATGGGCATCAGGGCCATATATGTACTCATAAATTAACCGGTGTGTGGCCGGCTTAATTCTGCACCAAGGCTGAATTTCTTGAACGTCTTCAAATACTAAATTAGGGGCCCACTAACACCAGTGGTGGGTAGAGTACTGAAAATCTATACTCAAGAAAGTAAAATTACTTCCTTCAAATTCTACTTGAGTAAAAGTAAATATTCCAATTGGAAAACCTACTTGAGTGAGAATCAAAAAGTACTTTTTTATAAAGATACTCAAATTACAAGTTACTTTACATTTTTTTATTAGAGTGCTTGGATCATTGAAAAAGACATAACGTGTTTGAATTCATGAGTGAGTGAGGGAGAGAAAGAGAGGCACTCTTAAATTTTTTTTTCCCAAGTTGTACAAAAAAAGCAATCTGTACAACAAAAAGATTTAATTTAATTTCAAACAAATTTACACTAAGCTCTGTGCATGTGACAAAAGGCAAGAGCTTTGTAGGAACACAACCAATTAAACACAAACAAGACTGGCTTGGTTAGCTGATTGGCCAGTCAGATTTGTCTTGACGTGATTGCGATCCAGCCTACGCATTGCATGCACACAGAGCCAGATACAACAATGACAAACAATTTCCTGAGTGATCTGCAGAATACAGTGCAGTGGTGGGCAGAGTAGCTAAAAAATTTACTCAAGTAAAAGTACTGTTACTTTAAGATTAGTATTACTCTAGTAGAAGTAAAAGTACTCGTAAAAATAATTACTCAAGTAAGAGTAAAAAAGTATGCAGTGAAAAGACTACTCAAGTACTCAAGAGTACAAGTACTGAGTTTCTCCGATTTATTTTTTAAATAAACAGAGCAACACAAACGGTACAAAATAGACACCAACAAAATATAAAACAGCAATGTTCAAATAAAGATAATGTAAATAACATCCTTTTAAATAAAATAAATAAGGTCTTTTAAAATGTATAACCCTTGAACTAAAACAATAACAAATTAAATCTTTGCAAAATTAAATACATCAACGTGTGTGTGTGTGTGTGTGTGTGTGTGTGTGTGTGTGTGTGTGTGTGTGTGTGTGTGTGTGTGTGTGTGTGTGTGTGTGTGTGTGTGTGTGTCACTCTGTTCGAGCCTGCATGAGAGTTCAATGTTGTCATTAGCTGTAACGTCTTTCTGACCAATCGCAGTTCAATGCCGACCTGGGCTGTGCCACTTCGGGAGGGGGCGCTCAGTTACTCCTCTAGACAAAACCGAATTGGTTGCGAGTCGACGTTGACCCGGCGCCCCCTGTTAACGGGCCACAGGGAATTTTCCCAACTCTCCCGATTACCACTCTGCGTTGTGCGTGCGTGCGTGCCTGTGTGTGTGTGCAGGCGTTATTCAATTGCCTCTCGGCCGCTTGTACCCGCGATCTCGTCCTTTCGGCCATCTCCCAACCCTCATGACCATAGGTGAGGTTAGGAACGAAGATCGACCGGTAGATCGAGAGCTTTGCCTTGCGACTCAGCTCTCTTTTCGTAACAACGGTGCGGTAAAGCGAACGCAATACCGCCCCCGCTGCTCCGATTCTCCGGCCAATCTCACGCTCCATAGTACCCTCACTCGCGAACGAGACCCCGAGGTACTTGAACTCCTTCACTTGGGCTAAGGAATATTCACGTGATAGAAATAGATCTCGCATGTAATAAAAGAAAATATCTAAAAAAACAAAGTAACGACCGTCACGTAGCCAAATGGAACGGCGTAAAAGTACCGTTCTTTCTTCAAATATTTACTCAAGTAAAAGTAAAAGTATGTTGCAATCAAACTACTCCTAAAATTACAATTTATCCAAAAAGTTACTCAAGTATTTGTAACGGAGTAAATGTAGCGCGTTCCTACCCACCTCTGATACAGTGTAACATAGTATCTTTAGAATTATATAAACTCTATGTGGACCGTAACCCCGCACCCCCTGACGAAAATATCTTCCTGCGTGTCTGCATCCATGAGATCCTAGACCTCAGTCCCAAGTTCGTAACAGTTTACTCGTCTCCTCGGCTATGGAATCACAACAATGTTGCAACCTAGGGAGGGCTCGCTAACATGTACGCTTGTATTACAGTGAACGAAGATACTACTAATTTTAATGCAGTCACAATGGAATATGTAGTTGAGTAAAGAGTAGAATTCTAAATCAAATATTTACTTGAGTAAGAGTAAAATTACAGACTTAAAAAAGGAACGTGAAAAATACTCGTTACCCGAAAAATTTACTTTTTTACTAATTTGCGTTAACTGTAACGCGTTACTACCCGCCACTGACTAACACCAAAAAGCATCGATAAAGTAGCATGCCATGGGACCTTTAAGTAAATCGCACATGCGTTTCATAACTCGCACACACGCTTTAATGGTTGGGTATGGAATTCTCTTTTTTGGCCATTTTTGCAAAATTACTTGAATTCCTTATCATAACCCACTTACAGCCACTGAGTTAGAAGTACTGAATGAATATTAAACAAGTCAATCATCTGTGGAACGGGCAGTGCTCGAAAACTCCAGCCAATGATTTCCAGACCCACCGAGTGACATTGGACCGTGAGTACGTCAATCAAACGGTCGTACTGCACTCCTCCTCCCCCTCCCCCGCTCCCCGTGCAACCCCTTCGTGCACGTACTCAAAGCTCGTGACCCAGAGCAAGCTTCTGTTTATAGCTACTGGAGCTAGCTAACTAGCTAATGGCTCGCTCTCGCGCATCTGTGTTCGCTCGTGCATGATTGCACGTCCATGTACTTGGAATGGGTGGAGTCAGAGTCAGTGTTGAAGGAGAGGGGGTAGGACCATTTGAGTTGTGATTTTCAAAATCTGCTGGCGTTTTGCAAATCCCATATCCAACCTTTAAGTAAATCCCTTAAAGCAGTAAATCACAGGCACGCTCTACTAAAGCGTGTGTGGATTTAACACGCCCCTGCCGTACGCTATTTCATTAATCAGACAGCGCCATTGACGGAATGCATTCACTTGTAGAAATATATTCGGCTCTGTTTTTCTCAAGATAATTATCTCAGAATTCTGAGATACGTTTTATGCAAAAAATGAGATACCTCAAATCGAAAGAGAAGCTCTCATTTGTGTTTGTTTTAGGAGTTTCATTTGGGAGTTTGGATTTTTTTGGGTTGTTTAAACGAAAAGCCTGTTCTGATGTGATGTTCTGATGTGATGTTCTGATCTGTTGAATTTGCAGCGTTTGTCCAGGATTAGTTCCCCGTTGTGTGTGGAGGCTGAAGCTCTGTCTGAGAAGTGTTGTGTTTAATTTCCTTAGTGAAGGTTAGGCTTCCTGAACATATATAGTATAATGCTACGGTGTGTGGCGAATTTCATATACAACATCGCTCATTATAACACTCACAACAGTTATACAATGACGGTACTAGAAAAGTATGACAAAGTTGGCGTGGTTCGTAACCATGGGGATAACAAGCCGCCCTCTTTCCTAAAAGTCTTTTGTGATTTCGGAGGGATCTCGTTAGTTCAGAAATTCAAGTGAATGCATTCCGTCGATGGTGCTGTCTGATCAATGAATTAGTGTAGGACAGGCACGTTTTAAGACCACACGCATTTTAGTAAAGCGTGCGTTCCACTTACTAAAGTGTGTGCACGGCACGCCTTAGTAAAGTGAGTGCTTTATAAAATAATGACTAAACTCCGGGGCTGGATAGATATTGAACAGTAGGAGCGTGAAATGAGCGAGGCTGTTAGCATCGTTCACTTCATCTTTGACCTTGTTCCTCCATTAGTGTTTTTGATGTGTAGTTTACTCAGAGCCGATGGGGATGCATCACGATAGGTTCCTGTTCCTGTGAGATTTTTTTTAACTAGAGAAGAGATTTATCCTAGTAGATCTCATTGAACTCATTTCCATGTTAGCCCCGTCCCATGCCCATCCCACTGACATACAGCTCAGAGGCCTTCATAGCATCAGTCCTTTGTTTGGTATTCATCCCACAGATGAGGAAATCTTAATAATCTTTCATCTTTAACTGCAAACATTTCCAGAAGTTATCTGTTATGTTCGTACCCAAAATAACTACTCATCATGGAAACTATATACACTTTGTACGCCAGCGTTAGCTTCACAGCATCTGAAGCAAAACCATCCAAATAATGGTTCAGTCAGAGAAACAGGCACAAGGAAAGAAACAGAGAGGAACAAACAGGCAGCGTTGACAGAAAGACAGACACATAACTTTAACAGAAGGCAAGACAAAGAGTGGCAAACATAAATAGACAAGCATTTTTCATGTATTATGATGAGAAGGACTTGGGTTGAATGATCAAGGCATTATTGTAACTGCACTGGGTAACAACAGAACCTGAGTTGGTTTGCAAAGAAGTTGCGAGCGGCTACAAACCCCTGCATTATATTCCTACTTGTGTGGCCTCCCCTTGGTGTCCTTGGCCTATCACAATGCTCTAAACTACGGGCCCCCCCCGTTCCCCATTAACATTTATCTTCCCGCCCAAGGTGACCACAGTACATTCTATACAGTAATTCCCCAATAACTACGTACAAAAGGGTTACATATTAAACATTATAGTTACATGAAGTTACAAATCTACACATTAGTTAAATTTAGTGAGGTCTTTGATTAAGATTCATTCATCGCCTTGTTTATTAACCTGATCTTAAACCGCCATGACCTACCACATGTGTTAAAACGATGAGCCTTGTAAAACCAATATTCATTCAACAGTAAAACATGCATAGTTATCAATACCACTTTATTTGTCTGTGGCATACAGTCATAATCATAAAGCTGGTAGTGTCTGAATTTAAAAGGAGTATGGACTAGGTTAACTAACTTCAACTTCTGAGTGGAGTCAGTCATCCCACAGAATAAGTATTCCGAAATCATAAGGTGGGGGAACCGCAGGATGGCATCTCCTCATCAAAGCTCTACTTGCCTCCCCCCTCACTGTGACGTGAGCCAGACATCTTTCAGGGGCCACTTAAATGTATACGTAAAAGAGGCAGTGGGGAGGGTTCATCATTTGGCAACTGGAAAATGGTGTGAATGAGGGACACATGTAAATTTCCCTCAGAATGCAGGCATTTGTTGACCAAGGAAAGCCAGGTAATATCAATTCAGCTTTTAACATTTGGCTCAATTGTAACATTATTTGCCCTCTATTCTTGTATACTTTATACTTAAAGTTAACCTTACTTATACTTATACTTATTATCTAAGTGAACTGAGAAATAGACTGATATCATTGACTACAGAGGGATATCTGTCGAGTGGTCGCCGGTTAACCCAGGACCCTCAGAGGTGTCATGAATGACAAAGGGACAGGGCCCGGAACAGGGCCCGGAACTGTTGACTCGGTTTCTCATCTCATCTCATCTCATCTGATCTCATCTTCGTCCGCTTATCCGAGGTCGGGTCGCGGGGGGAGCAGCTCAAGCAGGGGGCCCCAGACATCCCTTTCCCGGGCCACATTGACCAGCTCTGACGGGGGGATCCCGAGGCGTTCCCAGGCCAGTGTTGAGATGTAATCTCTCCACCTAGTCCTGGGTCTTCCCCGAGGTCTCCTCCCCACTGGACGTGCCTGAAACACCTCCCAAGGGAGGCGCCCAGTGGGCATCCTTACCAGATGCCCGAACCACCTCAGCTGACTCCTTTCTAAGTAAAGGAGCAGCGGCTCTAATCCGAGTTCCTCACGGATGGCTGAGCTTCTCATCCTATCCCTAAGGGAGACGCCAGCCACCCTTCTGAGAAAACTCATCTCGGCCGCTTGTACCCGCAATCTCGTCCTTTCGGTCATCACCCAACCCTCATGACCATAGGTGAGGATAGGAACGAAGATCGACCGGTAGATCGAGAGCTTTGCCTTGCGGCTGAGCTCTCTTTTCGTTACAACGGTGCGGTAAAGCGAACGCAATACCGCCCCCGCTGCTCCGATTCTCTGGCCAATCTCACGCTCCATAGTACCCTCACTCACGAACAAGACCCTGAGGTACTTGAACTCCTTCACTTGGGCTAAGGACTCATTTCCTACCTGGAGTAAGGAAATCCTCCAGTTTACTGCTAAGAGTCATGGCCTCAGATTTAGCGATGCTAATCCTCATCCCAGCCGCTTCACACTCGGCCGCCAGCCGATCCAGTGAGTGCTGAAGGTCACAGGCCGATGATCCAATGAGGACCACATCATCTGCAAAAAGCAGTGACAAGATCCTCAGACCACCGAACTGCAACCCCTCCCCACCACGACTACGCCTCGATATCCTGTCCATGTATATCACAAACAGGATTGGTGACAAGGCGCAGCCCTGGCGGAGACCAGCACCCACTGAGAACGTAACTGACTGGCTGCCGAGGACGCGAACACAGCTCTCGCTTTGGGAGTACAGAGATTGGATGGCCCTGATGAGAGACCCCCTTACCCCATACTCCCGCAGCACCTCCCACAGTTTCTCCCGGGGGACCTGGTCATACGCCTTCTCCAGATCCACAAAACACATGTAGACCGGATGGGCATACTCCCAGGCCCCCTCCAGGGAAATTGACGACGAAACACCATCAACCTCAAGCTCTGCCTCCAACATAGAGGGCGTGTTATTCAGATTCAGGAGTTCCTCAAAGTGTTCCTCCCAACGTCCGACGACCTCCCCAGTTGAGGTCAACAGAGTCCCATCCTTACTGTACACAGCTTGGATGGTTCCCTGTTTCCCCCTCCTGAGGTGCCGGATAGTCTTCCAGAAACACTTTGGTGCCGACTGAAAGTCCTTCTCCATGGCCTCTCCGAACTTCTCCCACACCCACTGCTTAGCCTCCGACACGGCAGCAGCTGCAGCCCTTCGGGCCTGTCGGTACCCTGCAACCGAGTCAGGAGTCCTCCAGGATATCATATCCCGGAAGGCCTCCTTCTTCAATCGGACAGCTTCCCTGACCACCAGTGTCCACCACGGTGTCCGAGGGTTACTGCCCCTTGAGGAGCCTAAGACCCTGAGGCCACAGCTAGCCACCGCAGCTTCAGCAATGGAGGCTTTGAACACCGCCCACTCCGGCTCAATGCCCCCGACCTCCACAGGAATGCCAGAAAAACTAAGATACCTAGGACGGGGGCCTCCTCCAGACGTTCCCAATTCACCCGCACTACTCGTTTCGGCTTACCAGGTCTATCCGGAAATTTCCCCCATTCCCTGATCCAACTCACAACCAGATGGTGATCGGTTGACAGTTCCGCCCCTCTCTTAACCCGAGTGTCCAAAACATGCGGTCTCAGATCAGATGACACGATCACGAAATCGATCATCGATCTTCGGCCTAGGGTACTCTGGTACCAGGTACACTTATGAGCACCCTTATGTTCGAACATGGTGTTCGTTATGGATAATCCATGACTAGCACACAAGTCCAATAACAAACGACCGCTAGGGTTTAGATCAGGGAGGCCGTTCCTCCCCACCACGCCTCTCCAGGTGTCTCCATCATTGCCCACGTGGCCGTTGAAGTCTCCCAGCAGAACTACGGAGTCCCCTACTGGAGCCCCATACAGGACTCCATGCAGGGTCTCCAAGAAGGCCGAGTACTCTGAACTGCTGTTTGGTGCATACGCACCAAACATCTACCATTATTCCAACAATTTGGCTGAGAAGCCTCCATTATTTTCCACCATACCATCAACATAACATAAAGTCCTCCAACAACTCCCAGCAACAATGGGACTATTGGAAGAAAGGGGCTTCCTTCCTGTGATAGTAAGGAGGGCTGCAATAGATTCTGCTGAGGAAGATAAACAAACAAAAACACTTCAAATAAAGCCATCTTCCGTTAATATGTAGTGCTAATCCAGACAAACAGTAAAACAATGAGATGCAAAGATCTTGAGGCAGTAGCCAGACAGGAGACGGACAGGAGACAGTGAGACAGGAGACAGACAGACAGGAGACAATAGCCAGACAGACAGGAGGCAGACAGGAGAGAGACACACATGAAACAGACAGACAGACAGAAAGGAGGCATTGAGGAAACAGACAGGAGACATACAGGCCCTCATTTATCAAACGAACGTAGAAATGAGCGCAAATCTGAACGCATGATTCATCGTACGATAGGACCCACGTGAGATTCACGAAACATTCGTATCACACCAATCCCAGCGTACGAAGGATCTTGGTGTTGATAAATACGGCGGCTGAGATCGATCGTAATTAACGTAACACATCCATATAAATGCACGTCTTCAGAAGTCTCGCCCCTAACTTTTACGACGTGGAGAAACGTCCAACGGTAAAAAAAGAGAGGAATTTTTCCGAGACCGAAATGGGACGCTCGTGTCACTGGTGGATGCGAACCGTCTGGTTTTGTTTGGTAGCCTAAAAGCTGGCATTAAAGGCAAGCAAAAGAATGCTATATGGAAGGAAATAAATGTTGCAGTGAATAGTGTTTCCAATGTTCATCGGGCTACGGAAGGTTTGTTTGTTAATTCAATTAATTAAATAATAAATTAAATGTAAAATTGATGTTATCCAGCTTAAAACATTTCACATATATGCTATTGTTTGCATTGCGTCAAAGTTATTTTATTCCGAATAAGGTGAAGAAAAAATGGTCCGACATGAAGCTCAGCACCAAAAAACGTGTTGCGGCTGTGAAGCGGGCCAGTTGAAAAAGTGGCCAGGGATCTCTGGGCATCGGGTCATCTGGCTGCAGGCCAGCGCAATATTATGCAGAACCCCACATGCTAAAATAATATTGCAGGTATTTTCTGGGCTGTAGAGCAACGTTCCCCCCGCTGACCCGATGGACATCCACCTGCCCTTGAGTAGGCCTATACATCGCTCCACTGTTGCCCTTGTGCGCGTGAGCGCTGTTGAAGTTGCGCTCCTGATCCGTGTTCGGATGAGCCAGAGGAGTTATTAGGTACTCGTTCAGGGCATAGCCTTTGTCACCTAGATGAATCACATCAAACTTTTAGTGCGATGTCTTAAACGTTTTTCAAGAGAACTGCAGCGTAACTCACCGAGGAGATGGCTCTGACCATGTAGTGCGCCCTGATGTAGACGATGCCCAACTTTGCTATTTTTTTTTTTTTTTTTTTTGACATTCTGGCATCCAAAATAATCTGAACATTAACTGAATGGTAGCTTTTGCGGTTGATGTACGCGTAATCATTAATAGATGGTGGCTTCATACGCACATGGGTAGCCTACAATCAACCGCACTAATCACATTTGGAAACCTAGCAATAGCATAAAAATCCTGTTTGATTCCAGTTTGCTGATCGTTATTATATGGGAATTTAATATAACGTTCGGAGAGGGACATTATAGCTGCCAAAACTGCTGGCATGGTTCGGCTAATACTTGGCTGGGAAATACCAGACCTGTCCCTGATCTCCCGCTGAAAGCTCCCGGTGCCCAAAAACCCCAAGGTAGAGCACACCTGCACTGGCACAGGTATTGCGTTTGATCGCTTAGTTTCTCACCTTAACAGTGGCTCCAAAGCATTGCATAGCTCCATCAGGAGATGCCTTGGGAGACGAAAACGACTCAAGAGCCATTCATCGCTCTCCATAAAAAAATCGGCGCGGTCTCGAAAAACTCTCTCTCGTCTTAGACGTGCGTTGAGGTCCTCTAACAGAGCCAGGTCTGCCATCGCTGAGACTCGACCACCTATTTGGCAAAGCTCCTGTTAATATAGACAGCTGAATAAACATTTCACCTGTCACATTCTAATTATTTTCATAGCAATACTGTTTTTAATTAGGCCTGACTTGATTGTAATTGTTTGAACGGCTGGGCTAATTCCAATTTATTTAGTAATTAATATAGATGTGCAACATGGGCTACTTGTGCTGCACTATTCATCAGTGAAATACCCGTATGTTGCGCCAAAAAAACTTGCGTACACGAGCTCAGACCTGACGTGAGATTTCATCGCAGCCTGCGCTCACGATCAAATTGATAAATGCCAAGCTCAACGTTGAAATGAGCGTACGTCCATTTTACACACGTTTTCTGTCGTACGCTCGTTTGATAAATGAGGGCCACAGAGAGGAGACAGACAGACAGGAGACAGTCGGCAGACAGACAGAGAACCAGAAAAGAGGCAGATGGGAGACAGACAGGAGACAGACAGTAGACAGACAGGCAGATAGGGCACAGACAGGAGACAGACAGGCGACAGACATTAGGCAGATAGACAGGAGACAGACAGGAGGCAGACAGGAGGCAGACAAACAGGAGACAGACAATAAGCCGACAGGAGGCAGACAGACAGGTAGACACGAAGTACTAAGCCAAGGGGCGTCCAATCAGAAGCTATCCCATGATTGCGATGGGAGGAGGTTGCCAGTTACCAAAAAAAGGTGTTTCTGGTAACAATCCAAGGACTAAACTTTTTTTTGCATGAGCGCACACAATCGAAAATACTATTAGCCCTACATCCTCCTCACATAGTACGGCTCTGCAGGTATAAATAGATTTCCACTTCCTGGTTTAGAGCACACTTACAATGGTTCATTGTTTTGCGTGGTAATACGGTCATCTATAGCCCTGTTAATATTGTCATGGTGAAGACATTCATTATAATGTCGCAGAACGTTTTCAGGCTCCTGCGGAATACGTTTTACTGTTAAGTGTTTTGCCTTTAAATGATTTGCTAAGGCCTTCAGGGATGTGTTGTAATTAAACACTGACAGCATCAATCACCCTGGCTTTGCTGTTTACTGGGGGAAATGTTTCCAGCGCTTATTTGGGGCTGTATTTTTGGGTGGTGAAACAATCTGACTGGATATTGGATAACACTGAACGAAGCCATAATATATATATATTTGGTTTTAAATCAATATTTACTTATTTAATCCTTCAAACTGTGTGATGTATGGATATATCATATTCATTTTTGTATTGAATATTTATCAGAAATTACGAAAGAAAGTAATCGGAGCATTTTCAGGTTTGGAAAGATGTTGTCCATGCAAAACGTTAAAGCAAGGATTTAGTTTAAAAAAAACTAGTGGTGTCAAGCGATTAATATATTTAATCGCGATTAATCGCATTAATGTCATAGTTAACTCCAATTAACTGGAGTAATCGCAATTAATCGCAAATCTTTTTTCTATGCTAAATATCCCTTGATTTATTTTTCCCATCCATTTTTCTCATTTTAATGCTCTTATCAACATGGAGAAGTGTATCGGCTTGCCTTTTGCAAATGTTTTTTTATTGATAACAACATTGGCATATACTGATCAAAACAGGACGATCCAAAAAAAAGCCTATAGTGCAATTAAACGATGAACATACAAACATACTGCCTTGAACATAGCAGTCAGGCTACTGCTTCTTTGTTTTGAGTATATAAATAAAATAATAAATAAATTGCGTTAAACACCCAATAAAAAAGTTGACGCCGTTAAAATTGGTTTGCGTTAACGCTGTTAATAACGCGGTTAACTGACAGCAATAAAAAAAAACTTTCTTTCAGTAACCTTCACTATAAATTGCTTAATGAGCACCCTTGTGTGGTTCAATATCATTCATTAATTTGATTGCAATTCAATTTGCTTGCCAAAATATGTTAAATAATCAAATGAGATGTTTTGCATGAGTGGTTTAAGGTTTAAAAGCACTGTTTAATTCTGGGGTCTCCTTCCTTTAATACATTTTCATCATTATTTAACTTTCATTAACTTGGCCAGTGTTACTTTAGATTTTTAAATAATAAATTGTATTTATTTATTTAGGATGTAGTGTTTAGTTGATTAAGGTTTAGGACTAGAAACTTTTTCCAAATGTGTTCAATAAAAAAGCTACATTGGTCTATGAATAAATTAGGCTAATGCTAATTATCATGAATCTTCATCATCTCCCCTGAACAGGTCCAACACTGCGTGACACAAGTAAAGTAAGGGATGCGTTGTGTACGTGATCTATGGTCGCTACAGAGGACCTGGGGGGTATTTCATCAAAGTCGCTAACGAAGGCACTGCTTAGTTGATTAAGCCCAGGTAGAACTTAAGGGCTCTTTATAGTTCCACGTTCACGCAACGCAAGGGGGTTACAGACCCCTTACGTCCTTGCGGACGCTCCTTGGGTCCACCACAAGGGCCGGACGTGCGCCTCCCAAAAATTGTAACCTTCCGACGAGGCGACGCAGCAGCAAGGGCTGTGATTGGTCTGCTTACTCAAGGTTCACGACTGCGTTGTTGCGTCTGCGTGGTCATTGTATTTCGGGAACCTGGGACCATAATCAGCCCTTAAATGACAATTCCGGAATTTTGAATACCGGAATTTGGTTTGTTTAGGATGAAATAGAGTTGGTGACCAGAAATTTGAACTATTAGTCCTTTCTCGTGTATTTGGCTCATTTTGAATCGCTCCTGCCTGCTTCACAATGGTTATCTGTGTGCATACACAAACATGTCGACCCAGCAACCCTAAACGTTTGTTTTCAAAAATGTGCAAGTAACCGAGTGGTTAGTGGCATTCGTGAAGTTTAAAAAAAAATTATCGCCGCAATATATGGTTTCCATCCGTGTTAGTTGCTAATTGGAACTATTTTTTCAGATACCTCACAACCGCATATAAACTTCCGCACAAGGTCCCACTCCGTGCAGCACCTACTTTCGACTTCCGTCGGCATCTGCCTGCACTTCCCACAGGCACACCACCAATTTCCCGTGATCCTGGGGACCGCTTCAGCCGGAGCTTCAGGCGCCTCCGTAGCCCTAGCCTCCATCTCACGTAGCTCCTCTTGGGTGAATTCTGGTTCAAAACGATATCCTCTGCCGTCAAACTCAAAATCGAGTGCGTCCTCCAGAAGCCACCTTTCATAATCCATTTTCAGTGATTTTCTATGTGATTTTCCCTAATCCGAGGTGCTCACGGTACAAGACTTTAAACCAACGTAAACAGCCCACCTTTCCGGTTCGGCGGAGTAATATCAACGGGCAGTAATGAGTCTTCCAACTGAAACCAACTGGCGATAAATGTGCAATAAAACACGACAGAAACCATATATTGCGCCGATATTTTTTTTTTAAACTTTTTTAAGCATACACAAACCAGGTTTGTGTATGCACACAGACAACCATTGTGAAGCAGGCAGGAGCGATTCAAAATGAGCCAAATACCCGAGAAAGGACTAATAGTTCAAATTTCGGTGTCACCCACTCTATTTCTTCCTAAACAAACCAGAAAGGGGGGTCAATGATCAAAATACCGGAATTGTCCTTTAAGCCAAATTTCACTTGAGGCTAAAGCAATTCCATCAACCCAGTTCAGCCGCGCCTTGCTCAGTTTAGTTCAAACCAGGCTAACGTTATCGTGGATTACGCTTGCTCACCAGATATGCAACCAGCCCAGAACCTTGAATGTCAAATCATGGATCAAATGTCCCAAAAAGACCAGGCTTGATCTTTTCAAGGCTTACAGAAGCTGCTTGCGGAGGTTTATGAGGAGTACAAGCATATAATCACTCAAAAAGGGAACACCGTAACCATTAATAAAAAGAGGGAGGCCGCCTGGAACCTGTTGAATGCATAAGTAGTATTAAACGTAACATATTGTAAATGAATATTGACCATGGCTTTGAGATCAGGGAGATAGTATTGAAGTAACATGTTGGACTTGCACCCGGTCGTCCTGGGTTCAATCCCCATGCACAGGCCCGCCACTCCCTATATGCAGAGTACGCAAAGTGCGTAGGGGACCAAGTACCTGGAGGGGCACCAAAAATTAAGGTTTGTAAAAAAAAATATATATATTCAATTAAAAAAATATATAAATTAGTTATGAAGAGGCCCACCGTTGTTTTTGTCTTGATTGTATAATCTATCACTCAATTTCGGCAAATTAGATGATTTTACCTAATATATAAAAAGAGGCTCTACCCCCCCCCCCCGCCCCGCTCTCGTAGGGCACCGAAACGGCCAGCACCGGCCCTGCCCACGCAATTAGTAATTTATGAAGGATTACTGGAGAAATCAAAGAACTTTTCAAGACGCTTATTTTCATTTCTTTGAAGAGATATGCCTAGTAAATGCAGCCAGAAAACAATATTCTAAATTGACCATCCATAGTATTTGTCTCAACAGAAGTGGTCTCGGCTTCCTGCCGAGAATCTCAACTGAATGGAATTTATGTCGATGACCATTTCCCATGCAGCAGTGTCTTTGTCATTCTGACAAAGACTTCACCATCAGTAACATTAATATTAACATGACCTTTACTATGGGTTTTTTCAAGGGTTTTAAATTGTAAGACATATTTATTCTATAAAAAATAAATGGTTAGGCCTACTTTCTCTGAAATAAAGGGGATTACAAAAATAAGTCAACGCCAAGAATTCTATGACATACTCAAGATGAAAACTCGGGCCGCCCGCACTTCAGCGCCAGCGCTATACCACTTACCCAATTGATCGTGTTCGATTGCGGTAGATTACATGTATTTGTAAAAAAGTGTTGAGAAAATATCCACAATAACAATAGATAGCAAATAATTTAATAATTGTATTTGCATCATTTAATCTTAGACCCTTAGGCTGTTTATTATTTATTTATATTGTGGCATCCCCGATCGTCGCCGGCTGGGAATGTACAAGGAGACGCTCCAAACAGGGTTGCGGGTCAACGGTTTTTATTCGTTCACCTCACTTAAAAAAGGTAAAACAAAAGACAACGAAAGCTCTTCCCCCTATGGGGTAAAAAGGGTGAGGGGTCTCCGGGTCCGGTCCGTCGGTGAGGTCAGCGTGGCTCCCGCTCCCGGCTTCTCCCGCGACTGTCTCTCACTCGGTTCCCTCCCGGCACGAGCCCCATGGCTGAGAGAGCCCCGAATGAGTGGAGAAGCAGGCTATTTAAGCTGCTTCTCCACCGGTTCCTCAGGTGCTCCTCATCTTCTTAATTGGCAACGGCCGGGTTGCCACAATATATGTACATTCATGACAAACTCATGAGGATATTTTGTAGTCTAGCGTGAAGTAATAATCTCTTTCTCACACACACACACACACACACACACACACACACACACACACACACACACACACACACACACACACACACACACACACACAAAGAGTGTACGTCATCATACATCAGCAAGAGAATGCTGACACATAGGCTGTTAATGTCCTCCCACACACACTCTGTCTAACTCTCACTCTTCCCCTGTCTCACTCTCAATCTACTCAGCGGCTGAAATGTCCCTCATTATTTCTTCAGTCTCCCCTATCGCTCCTCGTGAAATCATGTCTTCTGGTTTGCTCCTGGTGACTTCATGTCTTCTGGATCGCTCCTGGTGACATCTTGTCTTCTGGATCACTCCTGGTGACATCATGTCTTCTGGATCGCTCCTCTCGACAAGCCTTCTGGACCGTTATGTCACCACTCTGACTCAAGTCAGTCAGTCAGTAGGCAGTCAGCCAATAATCAGCCAGTTTTCAGTCATGCAGTAGTCGGTCATCCAATACATCCAATACTGGATGTCAGTATTCAGATATCCAGTAGTCAGTCAGTAGTCAGTCAGCCAGTAGTCAGACAGACAGACTACTGGCAGAGAGAGAGAGAGAGAGAGAGAGAGAGAGAGAGAGAGAGAGAGGGAGAGGAAGAGAGGAAGAGAGGAAGAGAGGAAGAGAGAGAGAGAAAGAGAGGAAGAGAGAGAGAGAGAGAGGAAGAGAGGAAGAGAGAGAGAGAGAGAGAGAGAGAGAGAGGAAGAGAGAGAGAGAGAGAGAGGAAGAGAGAGAGAGAGAGAGAGCGAGAGAGAGAGAGAGAGAGAGAGAGAGAGAGAGAGAGAGAGAGAGAGAGAGAGAGGGACTTTCAGATAATGGCTCACCATATCACTATTGGGCCTCCATACTTCTTTATTAGACTACAAAGGGCTTTGAATGTAAACTTGGTACCAAAAGAAAGACCTGTGAGATGGTTACATAACTCATCAACATGAAGGCCATTCGGTCGGAGTGTAGAAAGCCAGAACACAGCAGGAATGGAGGGTTTATTTCTGGATGGACTCACAAGGAGTATGGAAGGTTAGGGAAGTAGGGGGGACCGGGGCTGACTTGACGCCAGCGGGAGATACTGCTCTTAGTCTCGTCTGCCTAGTCAGTTTAGTGAAAGAACATGAAATATTTACCATGTTCTTGTTGCTCTGCAGCCAGCACCCTCTCAGCATATATAATTACTGTTGGCACTAAACCCATGGAGTGGAAAACATTGATTTCAAAGACATTCGACACAATAGCTAATCTGCTGAGGCACAAAGAAGGCCTGACACAAGCTTTGTCTTGTAGCGTAATGGGGGGTGGCTGTAGGGACGCTGACATGTCCCACCGTCTGGAACTGGGCTAAAAGAAACCACCACTCTGACACACGCGTAAATACACGCAGACACACACACACCAAGGCACGCACACACACACACCCAGGCATGAACACAACTCAGGCACACAAGCACCTAAGAACACACACAGACCCAGGCAAATACACACCCAGGCACGCACATACGCATGCACGCACAAACACGCACACCCAGACATGAACACATGCAGGCACTCACACACACACACAAACACACACACACACACACACACACACACACACACACACACACACACACACACACACACACACACACACACACAAAGGGAGGTCACACAAATTGTATAACAAAGTTGATGTAAAACAGAAATATCTGACCTGATCTTGAACTTATTTTTTATTGCTGTTTTATGGTTTTGGCGCCTCTCCGCCCTCATGTAACTTCCTGTTGGCGGACATCTCCCCCCTTTTCTCCTCTCCTCTCCTCCCTCCTCTCCTCTCTAAACTTTCCTTATATTGCTCCTCACCTCTCTCCCCTCCTCTCACAACTTTCCTCCTCTCTTGTCCTCTCTCCTTTCCTCCCATACCCTATCCCGTCTCCTCTCCTACTCACTTCTTTCCTCTCCTACGCTCTCTCATCTCCTCTCAAGTATCCTTTCCTAACCTACCCTCTCTACTCTCTTCTCTCATCACCTTTCCTACCCTCTAATTTACCCTATCTTGAAAACTCTATCTACTCTCCTGTCCTCCCCTCCTACCCCCTCCACTCCTCTTTTAAACCTCCTCTCCTACCATCGCCTCTCCTGCCCTCTTCTGAATCCTCAATGAAAGAACTGGAGTGGAGATGCTAACCTTAATATAAAAGGACAATAATGAATACAGGTTGTTATAATATAATACATTTAATTTAGAGGCGCCTTTCAAGACACCCAAGGTCACCTTACAGAGCATATAGTCATCATACATTTTTTAAAAAGCAAGACATTGTGGAAAAAAATAAATAAATAAATAAACATAAGCAATAAGAAATAAATAAAACAAAAACAATCAAAACAGTGATCAGTTAGACGTTGTGTGCGAGTTTGAACAAGTGTGGTTGAACTTCTGTTGCTGTGATCTCCATCACATTACCTCTTCCTCTCCGTGGTCCTCATCCTTCCTGCTTGCCCCTCCATCCTTCTCCCTGACCCTCTTTCTTGAACGATAGAAGAAGAGAGAGACCTTCGGTTGATTCATTTAATGCGTCCTGCCACGTTCCCCTGTTCCTCTGTCTGCCTTTCATCTCTCCTGCTCTCCTATGGGTGCACTTTCCCCCCCTTCCAATTTCCCCTCTCATTACCCCGTCCCAGGCGTGGGTTCCCTGCCCCAGGGACCCAATCGTCTCTGGCTGAAGATGTCACTGGGGCTGTGAACATGGGTCCCGGATGGGCTGACTTAAGGCTTAGTGGAAGTGATGCAATCTCAGACAACAGTTGTGTGTGTGTGAGGGGGGGGGGGATAGAGAAGACACTAGAGCAGGATGACAGAGTGAGGGAGGGGGAGATAAGTATGGGGGCTCGAGGGTCAGAGCAGAGGAAGGAAGAGCAGGAAGGAGCGGGAGTGGAAGGAGGAGGCGAGGGGAGGAGGTGGAGACATTGTTGAAGTGTTGATGTGGTCATATTGCAGGTCCCTGTGGAAGGTTTGCTGGCTGGAGATTATTACACAGCTTTTGATTTCTATTGGCTCTGAAGTCAATTTCCGCTCGGCACTTCCTTGCCCTGCAAACACACACACACACACACTGGCACATACACTCACACACACACACACACACACACACACACACACACACACACACACACACACACACACACACACACACACACACACACACACACACACACACACACGTACACACATACACACACACACACTCATGTACACACATATACACACACATAGCTCCCCAGGTATATAATTGGTCATCAGTAGCATATTATACCATGATTATGTTTTCTATAGTGCTTGGGATTCTAGGTCTAAAGGGTGGCAACAGAGGCCTGTAGTGAAATCAAGCTAGCAATTGGAGGAAACCACATCTCGCAGTAGAAACAAGCCAGACCTCGAAGCAGTGAGACAGGGACATCACTCTGTTATATCAAACAAATTATTCATTGTGTGTGTGTGTGTGTGTGTGTGTGTGTGTGTGTGTGTGTGTGTGTGTGTGTGTGTGTGTGTGTGTATGGAAGTAAATCTGTGCCATCGGATTTTGAAGATAAAAAGCCATTGAATGCTAAGCACTGAATATTTATGCACTGAAATAACGTATCTGGATTTTTTGCCTCTAAATGTAACTACGTTTTTCATCAAATCATTTTCACCTTCATATTTCATGTTTAAAATTTCTAAATCAAATATTCAACGTTAAAAAATTAAACAAATATTCAACGTCCCCAAATGTAACATTCCAAAGTCACCTGCGAAATTCAATGTATGAAATTCTGTGTTAACATCGGGGGACCCAAGGAAGAGCAATTCTTTCTTTCTTGATATAAATGTTAATTCTAAACAGCATTTTACACAGTAGCCTATAATAGGATATGCTCAAAGGTCAATCAACGTCATTAAACACTGAATGTAGCTTTTTATGGGGAGAGAAGCAACTGTGGGGGACCTTACTTAACGCCCTATCCATTGTATCGGTCTGTAAAATGCTAATAAAATAAAATAAAATGTATTCATTAAGTACATATCAATATATCAACACATCACAATATCAAGGTGAGGGGGGGATCTTTTCTTTTATTTATTTTTTTATATTGCACACCGTTTTAGTTTTTTGATGAACTGCCTGTATGTGAAGTGTGTGTGTGATAGCAGTGACTTGGCTGGATTTACATGCAGCGTAAGGGTAGCCTAATTGTAGTGGGTTAAGGAGCCCAATTTATTAGGGCACCATTTTGGGGTGATCCGAGGTCTCTTTGCCTATGTTTTGTGTGATGCTGGGGCGATCTGAAGCCCGCTGCCCACTGTGGAACGAGAGCGCAGAGCGGACAGTATTGGGCAACTGAAGCGGCCACAGCTTGTAGTTCCAGTGGAAGCACGGCGTGCCTAGGGAAGAAGTGCCTGACAGCAACCTGCTTTTAATTTGTCATCTTCATATCTGTATCATGTCTCTCCGTGCGGAATAGTGTCGGCTCTGTATGCTCGTTGCGCTCCTGTTATCCCAACACAGAGGCATATCAATCCGTTTTGCTCCAGCCACTTAACGTGCGCCCGGTGTCACAAAACGAATACCCCCAATCCGAGTGATCGATGATGATATAAACGTTAAGTTTTTAGGTCTTGCATGTTTCCGCAAGTGAAAGAATTCATCCCTGTTTACACTTCAAACTCGTGCATGTTGCAGGAAATATGTAACAGCGCCCCCTGAGAGTTAAACTATTCAGTGGGTCGCAGAATTCTGTGACACCCGCTCGCTCTCCTTGCTTGAGGATCGATTGCTCTTCCTTGGGTCCCCCGATGTTAATGCTGAATTTCGTACAATGAATTTTTCAGCTGACTTTGGCTTGTTGAATTTGGGGACGTTGAAAATATTTAAGTAAAATTTTTTAACGTGGAATATTTGATTGAGAATTTTTTCAACTTAAAAAATAAAGCTGAAAATGATTTATTGAAAATTCTAAGAGTTAAATTCGGAGGCAAAAAATCCAGATACGTTATTTAAATGCATAAATATTCAGTGCTTAGAATTCAATGGCTTTTTATTTTTAAAATCTGATGGCACAGATTTACTTCCATATGTGTGTGTACGAGCGCGCGCGCGTGTGTGTGTGTGTGTGTGTGTGTGTGTGTGTGTGTGTGTGTGTGTGTGTGTGTGTGTGTGTGTGTGTGTGTGTGTGTGTGTGTCAACACTTAACTTATCCCATAGGATATGACAAAATCCTCATGCTGGACCCCAACATTCTTAGACAGTTCTTAAAGTGCTGGCAGATGAACACAGTGCACAGTAGGATTGCTTGCTCGAGAAAATGTTCAGAATATCAATGCATCTGCAGAAGTACTCTATGCTGTTCTGTTGATCTGTAAGAAAGAACCGAAAATGGATAAAAAACTAGTGCAAGTGTATTCTATATAAGTATATATATATATATATATATATATATATATATATATATATATATATATATATATATATGTATATAAGTATATATATATATATATATATATATATATATATATAGTATATATATATTAGTGGTGGGCATAGATTAATTTGCCATTTTAATCTAGATTAATGTAGATTAAAATGGCAAACGGCAAAAAATCTGTTCGTTTACCATGACAGCGGTCAATTATACTGGGCAATGGTGATTTATCAAATATAATTCACCGCCGGAAGTTGTGAAGTGCCCATGCAAGTGAACATAAACAAAAATAATTGACAGCTGAACGTTGGGAAGGCCCATGCAAGTGAATGGAGCAGTCTACAGCATTGAGAAGAGCCGTGTAATAATCCATAATAATGTAAGGTTTAGAAGTTAAATATTTAAAAGTTGTAGGATAAATTAATATAATTTATATTGGAGTTAATTTGCTAGAAATGTACTTAAATTTTTAGTCAGCTAATCATTTACATATTTATGTTACACAATTATTACATATTTACATGTTTACATATTTTACCACCACTAATATATATATATATATATATATATATTGGGGACGATAAAAGTTTTGCGTTAGCGCAGCCGTTAACGTTGATAACGGCCCACCACTAATATATATAGATATATTAGAGCTGTCAAGCGATTAAAATATTTAATCGTGATTAATCGCATTAATGCCATAGTTAACTCTAATTAATCGCGATTAATCGCAAATTATTTTTCTATGCTAAATATCCCTTGATTTTTTTGTCCCATAATTCTTCTCATTTTAATTCTCTTATCAACATGGTGAAGTGCATCGGCTTGCCTTGTGCAAATGATTTTTTATTGATAACAACATTGGCATATACACTGATCAAAACAGGACGATGCAAAAAAAGAGCCTATAGTGCAATTAAACGACTGCTTTGAACAAATTTCATTTGAACATAGCAGTCAGGCTTCTTTGTTTTGAGCCAAAGAAAAAAATTTTTTTTTTTTTTTTTTTTTATAAAATAATTGCGTTAATCGCGCGATAAAAAATTTAACGCCGTTAAATTTGGTTTGCGTTAACGCCGTTAATAACGCGTTTAACTGACAGCTCTAATATATATATATTAGTGGTGGTGGGCCGTTATCGGCGTTAACGGCTGCGTTAACGCAAAACTTTTATCGCGCGATAAAAAAAATATCGCCGTTAATCTATTTTCAAACACTTCCTTGTTCGGACCCATCACGTGACTGAACTAACCAATCAGAAGCTAGAATTTAGGGTGCACTCACACTAGGCCATCTGGCCGTGGCCGTGGCCGTTTTCACACCTAACCGTGCTCAAATCTGCCAGTGTGAGTGTGGCCAGTCTGGCCAGGCCAGGCCAATTTGGCCACTTGGGAGAGGTGTGCTGCTACGGTCCGGGCCGCTACGGTACAGATGCTAATGAGCCGACACGCGCACACGCACGGCTACGCAACCTGAGCTGGATGAAGTATAGTCCATGCGACGACCACGGACATAATAACGGCGACGAGCCTTCTTTCCCATTAAACGGTAAACATATATCCAAATAAGCAACAGACTCAGCAAAGTGCGAACTTAGTTCTCTGTGTTGTTGTCCATTGTTGTAAAAACTCTGACTGGCGGCAGACTTTTTTATGGTCCATGCAGCGGACGCTTGGTGATGACGTGTTACTTACGACGTGATGACGTATGTACAAGAGCCCACCGTGGCCAGGCCACAGTTGCGACGGCCAACGGCCACGGCCAGATGGCCCAGTGTGAGTGCAGGCCAGAGAACAATGGGGCCATTTGAGCACGGTTAGGTGTGAAAACGGCCAACGGCCACGGCCAGATGGCCTAGTGTGAGTGCACCCTTAAGGCCGATGCATACCTCCGGATCCGGACGAAAAACATCCGTCGCCCCAAACATTGCCCCCAGAACTACCCTTCATACCTCTGTCTGGTTTCAGCGTTCTTATGGATGTTACGCAATAAATCCTCTAGAGGGCAGTGACAGTCGTTTCACAAATTAACGGCATCGACAATCGCAAACATGGCATCGGTAGAGATGATTTTGCTTTGTAAGTACATTTCTAGCAAATTAACTCCAATATAAATTATATTAATTTATTCTACAACTTTCAAATATTTAACTTCTAAACCTTACATTATTATAGATTATTACAAGGCTCTTCTCAATGCTGTAGACTGCTCCATTCACTTGCATGGGCCTTCCCAACGTTCAGCTGTCAATTATTTTTGTTTATGCTCCGTTCACTTGCATGGGCACTTCACAACTTCCGGCGGTGAATTATATTTGATAAATCATTGCCCAGTATGATTGACCGCTGTCGAGGTAAACAAACAGATTTTTTGCCGTTTGCCATTTTAATCTAGATTAGTCTAGATTAATTTTGGAATTAATCTAGATTAAAAAAAATAATCTATGCCCACCACTAATATATATATATATATATATATATATATATATATATATATATATATATATATATATATATGTCTACACCAAATAAAGTGTCATTGTTAGTCCATGCAAAGCCAGGCTTATTAAATTGTAGACGTTATGTCGCTGTGAATTTTGCATGTGGAGTTAATTGCTGCTTCCAGTCAGCTTGAAGAGCAAGCAAGGGTCGATTGCTTTGGTCAGAACATCTTGAGGCCTTCTGGGGAGCTCATCTCACAAAACAGAAGAACCAGCAAATGCATGAAGAATAATTATCTTTATAAAACAATTAACCCCAAATACCATACAATTAAGAGATAACACAAGCTTAGATGGCGCGAGCATGTCCTTAACATGGTTCACCCCAAGGTGGGAACCCGTTATGCCACTAAGACTGCAGCCGATCGCTGATCCAACATAAGGGCCTTTCCGAGGCCACAACTACAATGTTTCAGCCAGAAATGAACTGAATAAACAATTTCACAAGAGCAGACCAAATGTTGCAAACGGCGCCAACTTCAGGAAATATGTGCTTATCTAACAGAGACATAAATAAAATACGTGGAGACATTTTTCCAAGGTTGTTTGGATGCCTGGGTGTTTTTTTTACTGTCTTATATCTTTACCACAATCATAAGCTGATAAATTGGCTTTGCACAACAACAAGAGACAGGGCCACAGCCATTTAATAATGGGTGGTTTTTAATGGGATGGCAGCCCAGGCTAGTACACGCACCACAATAGTTTCCTTTCGGAAGTACGGAGGATGACAGAATACAGTGTTGTATCAAACCCCCAGCTAGAATGCACTTGCACTCCAAAGACATATTCAGGGTTCTGGGCCTGAACATCATGTTTCTTTATCTTTAATGACATTTGGAAGCATCCCAATGTAGGGACAGTTGAAGATATCTAATGCGTTGGTTTCCCTTCAGTATGTTGTCCATGTTGTTACCCCACTAGTGCACGATTCCAAGTTATTTAAAATGTATACACAGATGTGGAAATGGTTAAATCAGGGGTTCTCAAAGTTTTGACATCTGAGGGCCAATTTAGGAACCCAAAATTTGAGTGAGGGCCGCCAAAGGAAAAAGAAAATCGGCGGGAAACGCCGCCAGCATCCCAGTGGTCAAAAAAAACATTGTACCCTGGACCTCTGGGAGTGAGGTCAAGTGAGGTCTAAATCACGAAACTGAGGTTCAGCCTTTCAAAGTAATGTACAGTCGGATTAAAACTAACAAATGTAAAAGGATTTAATTGAAAGCTAGAGAGAATCTTTTATTTTTGTTTAAATTAATATTGATATGATAATAAAAAAAATATGTTTATTTTTTATTTTTTGTATTATTATTTTATATAACTTACATAACTATGTTTGTCATTGCGGGCCGCCAGGAATGATTCCGCGGGCCACCATTGGCCCGCGGGCCGCGATTTGAGAAAAATGGGTTAAATCCTCCATTAAAAAGAAAATTCATCAATACTATTCCGTGTCTTAAATTATGATAAGCAATATATTTTGGGGACTGAATAGGATAAATGCCCTGGGGTTATCAAAATCTCTTTTATCAGCGCAGAGTTGCGGTCCTCTCTGTCTTTGTTGAAGCAGGAGGGGATGACAGTTATTTTCAGATTGGGGTCTGCCGGGGATTCCCCTTCATTTGTTGGCAGGCCCTTCCTTTTGGAACAGACGTAACGGCTGGGCCCAGAGGACCCGCCTCACACATTCATCTCCCCAATCTTCCCAAGATTTATTCCATATCTGATGAACATGAGAGGCACGCAAGCAGAGCACAGAGCTGAGCTCTGCTCAGATCGGAAATAAAAAGGAGACAAGCTAGAAGATGAGGACAGGACTGATGGACAGACTGACGAGCAGAAAAGGAGAGATGATGGATTGACGGACAGACCGACGAGCAGAATTGGAGAGATGGATGGACTGACGGACAGACTGACGAGCAGAAAAGGAGAGATTGGTGGACTGATGGACAGACAGACAGAATATCATATAGTAAGGATAGAAGGATAGATGGCCGAAGAGATAGAAGGACATAGATAGAAAGATGAGCAGATGAGATGGAGAAGGAAAAGGAGACAGACAGACAAACTGGAAAGCAGAAAATAAGTCAGAAGATATATTTGCCAGCCAGATAGACTTACTGACTGACTGACTGACTGCGGACTGACTGACAGAGACCTTTGAGCCAGGAGGTTAGCTTGAATTGGATAAAGCATCAGGTAAAAAGCTTGGAGCAGGTTCTCTGTGTATCAGACAGTGGCGGCTGGTGGAATTTATTTTAGGGAGGGCTTTTGTGCATTCTGACAAAATAATAAAGACAAAATAGAACAATTCCTTACAAAGACGAATGGAGCCGGGGAACTAAATTTTAACTTAATTTATTTGCCTTGTAGAATTCAGCAAGATTGAAAGTGCAAATACATCAATGATAAGTTAACAAGTTAACATTCTCTCTCTGTCTCTATCTGTATGTGTGTTTCTGAGAGAGTGAGAGAGAGAGAGAGAGAGAGAGAGAGAGAGAGAGAGAGAGAGAGAGAGAGAGAGAGAGAGAGAGAGAGAGAATGTGATTCTAAAAGGGGTGAGTGTGTTACGGCCAATCTATTGTGTTGGTAACTTCACTCATAAATCTATCTACAGTCAAGTATGCATTTAGCCAAATACGATAAAATATCAATATAATATGTGCAACCTTATATGTGTGGTTGTTCAAGACACACTGAAGGCGTGATGCCACCATAGGTTTGCAGATAACTACATACAATATGCACACTGAAGGCATGATGCCACCATAGGTTTGCAGAGAACTACGTGCAATATGCACACTGAAGGCATGATGCCACCATAGGTTTGCAGAGAACTATATAAAATAAGCACACTGAAGGCATTATGCCACCATAGTTTTGCAGAGAACTACATACAATCTGCACACTTGATTCAGGATTCTCATAGATCAGAGACAGTTCCGTCTTGAGCTTTGCCTTGTTCAGTGTGGGATATGCCTTCACAGTGGCATTCAGAGCATCAGCAGGAAATGAACGGCAGTACCTTTCAAACATATTTCCTTGTACTAAGGTAGCACTCACAAGGTGGCCAGTGAAAGAGAACCTCGCTTTGGTGTGAGCCAGGATGGTGTCGGTGTCGCAGCCCTCTTCAGACAGCCTCTGCTTCACCTCTTCTGTCAAAGCCGTCCTTGGTCTGTCGGTTCCTGATGGCTCTTGCAGCTGGTCAGAGTCTCTGAATGCAAACAAACCAATAATGTGTTTGTTAGGCTGTGTACAGTACTGTAGTCTACATGATGCACATGTTCACACTTTATCCAGTAAAAAGATGTCAGCATACCCACTTAAAATGGGCAGGAATGCATAATGTTTTTGTTAAACACTGTTTTTTATCTATCGTTGGTAACTTCACTCATAAATCTATCTACAGAAAAGTATGCATTTAGACATATACGATAAAACATCAATATAATATGGGCAACCTTTTATGTGTGGTTGTTCAAGACACACTGAAGGCATGATGAGTATACCCACTTAAAATGGGCAGGGATGCATAATGTTAGTGTTAAACACTGTTTTTTAAGCTATCCATTGTGCCTCGCCTAACCAGGATGTCCAGCACAGAGTAAAGCAAGCTAGATTACACCACTGGCAATATATTATAAAAAAGAACATATATTATAAAAAAAAGAACACAAATACAGTCCCCTTTGCATATGTTCTCATAACAAAGCTTTGCTTTGAGAAGGATCAAATAATATAATATACCTAATGGTCTGCAAACTGCTTGTGAAGCTCTCGAGGGCCCTTTTGATGAAGAATGCATCAATGTCCTTCTTCTGGAGCTTCTGATGCAGAATGTCGACGTGCGACCGCTTTTTTTATTAATTTTGGTCTTGGAGGTCCTGATTGTTTTAATGCCAATTTCTCTGAATTGGATCGTCGACTAAAAGGAACTTCTTTCAGAGACGCAACGGAATTGCACACATTAGCAGCCATTTTGAAATTAACAGGTGACTTGATCGAAGATATATCCCTTCGCGCTCTTTGCTCAGTTACGTATGACGAAAAAAAATACTCTTTCTCCCAGTTGGTAGTGCTTCGCCCAAATCGCCCGTATACACCATCCGCCCCTGGTATCAGAGAGTCTCTTCCCTCAGGATCAGACAGTTTGTGATAACCTTAGTGGGAATCAGCCTTTCTCTTGCCAGGTCCCGAGATCAGCCTGATGTTTTCACGACCAATTAGAAATTATCCAATTACAAGAGTCGGGGTCGGCCAGACGCAGTAGATTAAGGATGGTGTGCAGGTAAGAAGGTCCTCATACTGTACTGCTGTTGAAGGTTTATGGAGGTGAAAATCTGAACGTCCACCAACCCCTGTAGTTAGCAGGCCCTGTGAAGGCAAATCTCACTCAAGAAGCAATGCCAATGTATACATTCCTCAAAGATCGATGGCGGTCGATTAGACGACAGCGAAGTTCACGCAGGGCTGGTCATCAGCCAAGCATGGCCAGCATATTAAGTCTTCAATCTCAGCTTTGACTAATGACTTTGTCGTGTTGAACGTACCAACAGAGCTTTTCCATTTGTTGCAATTGAGCGCTGGAAGCTATGAACTCGGATTAATCAATTCAGCGGGTGTCCAACCAATTCTCTCTTTTCCTCTCGCTCCCTCCCTCCCACTGTTTCATCACACTTTATTTCTTTCTTCCTCACTCCCACCGCCCAATCTCTCCAGTGTCTGTCACGTCCGCCCGGGGGGATTCCTCTGCCTGCATTCCTTCACTCCATCACTCCATCCTTCAGCAAAGGTGGTTCCTTGGCCTCTTTCTCTTCGTCCCTCCCTCCCCTTTCTTCAAACCGCTTTTTTTCCGTAAGTAATTAATATCCGGTCCACCATCATCCTTACTGCCATGTCCGCCATAACAGGGAATTCATTTCACTGCAAATGACAAATTATCCACAGCTTAGTAACATAAATGGAGACTTTAAAAGGCAGGGGGAATTCCACTGCTGCAAGAGCACATTATTCATTCCTGATGGTCATTGAAAAGTGTTGATTAAAGAGTTCTGCGGAATTTACAAATGTTCTTGGTGGGTTTTGACATTGATTGTGAGGATTTCAAAAAGGAGCTTGATGTTTTTGGTTACATAATGGATAAGGAACTTGCTAGACATTAAAGGAGACATATTATACCACCAGGTGTGAGTGTGATAAGTCTTACAAGCGGTTTCGAAAATCTGCCCCATATGACATCACCAGTGGGTGTGTCATCCTAGATCTTTGCTGGATAGATCAGTCTACCAGCCTACCCAGTGGACTGAAGTAAACATTGCTGATCTATCCAACACAGATCTAGGTGGACACGCCCCAAACGGCTTGTAAGGCTAATCACACCCACACCTGGTGGTATAATATGTCTCCTCTGAATATAAAATGGAACTGGAGGATAGATGAAGTTAAGCTTTCTCCTCAGTGAGAGGAGTTTCTTCTCAGTGAGAGGAGTTTCATTGTTAATACAATGCTAATTGGCAATAATTAGCCATTGTGGTCCTCATGTGATCAGAGTAGTGGTGGTCAGGTTCCACCTCTCTGATAGGTTGGGCAAATGTGATGGGATGACGGATGGTTTCAGAAACACATTTAAACTATGTTTTCCCAAAACATAATTTAATGGATTTAGTGAAAGCAGGAAAATAGCATACTTTGTTCATTTAGCGAATAGCAAAATTCAAGATCATCAAGATTTAATTTAGTTGTATCTAAACATCTGTTGATTGTTTCCCTGCTGGTAATGGGATGTGACAACCACTCTTGCTCTTTGCCAGACCAGGAATGCTTCCCCTTACGGACCCCTTCATTAGAGGGGTACTCGAGGAAAAGAGAGAGCATTGATTGCATCTGAGTGTCATTTATTCTAGGAAAGCAACAAGCCGACACCATCTAGCCCTACTGCTCGAATACCGCCGGGCCATCTGCTTCATGCGTATAGCTGGGTAAATCTTGTGTCATCCTCTGGTATTCATTACAATAGGATACATTATATACTGTGGGCCGCCCCAAGCTTTGTGTCTGCAGATGCTGGAGAAGATCTCTGGTCTCATTGAATTCTTATAGTTGTTTACTCACTTGCTGACTTCACCAGTTCACTGTTATGACAACACTAAATATGAGCTACGTCAAGAAGATAAAAAATGATATATAAAAATATGTATTTTTGCCTTTCAAGATGAAGAATTCTTCAGGCTTGGCTTTGTAGCAACCTGGTCTAACATGAATCTGTGAAATGACCACGGGCGCTTAACTCAAAATCCGTGGTGGCCTCACGGAATCACTGCAATTTCCGTGATGGGGCCACGGATTTTGCTCCAATGCAGGTTAATGAGACTCATATTCAGTGGCACACACACAGATCACCATTTCAACGACCAAGTCGACCACGGGCGCTTGACTCAAAATCCGTGGTGGCCTCACGGAATCACTTAAATTGTCTGTGATATGTCCACGGATTCCAATGCAAGTTAATGACACTCATATTCCATGGCAGACACACAGATCCCCGTTTCAACGACCGAGTCAACCTGGTCTCAGAGGGATCCGTGAATATCTAAGGGATAATGTATAGAACGCCGGTAATTATTAATATGTCTTGCTTCGGCGTCTTGCTTCGCCCTGAAGGGGCTCATTTTCGATAATGAACGGCGACGTTCTATACATTATCCTGCTTATTACACGGCTACTTGCAAAACAAAAAAATAACTTCACACAGTGTGTCTTTTTACAATTTATTTGTTACCAGCATTCGTAGGGCCCTATTTTAACGGTCTGAAACGCAAGTGGGAAGCGCAAAACGCAAGTAGCTTTGTGGGCGGTTCTACGGTGCTATCGCTATTTTACAGGCGGATAAATGACAGTTGCGCCACGGCGCAAGTGTCAAAAGGGTTGGTCTGAAGCAGCCTAATTACCCGTAGGTGTGGTTTGGGCGTAACATGCAATGAACCAATCAGACACTTTTCTCGCATCCCCTTTAAGAGCGATCAGCGCTTGTTCCATGGCAGATTGCTATTATGATGGCGGATTTGCCAGGCGCACGCCAAGAAAGGTTCACAACAGATGGTGTCCAGAGGAGGGAGAAAATAATTTATTTTTCGGCTAAATCTCCTTCCAATCTTTTCAACTTTTCATTTTATTTTTTTATTTTTTTTGTTTTTTTTATTTACGCCTACATTTGGACAAGTCGAATAAAAAATGTCTCAAGGACATACTATACTTTCCGATGTTTTGGGCTCACTTTCTCTGAATCACAAGGTTATGAATGCATGGTAAAATTGTACAATGTAGCTAAACAATAGAGCGGAGATGTCATTTGTTTGCTTACCTCACTATATACGATGCAGCTCCTCTGACAGATGAGCTCCCCTCTCCCGTGCTGCTGCTGGGGCATTTGGACGTAATGGCATCGGCACATGCAGTTCAGCATCACGTCTCCTTAAGTCCTCTAATCTATCCTCATTAATGTCATCGACACATCCATGATTCATGGCAATGTTGTGTAAAACACAACATGCCACAAAGAATGCTGCGACTTTCTGAGGACCATACTGTAAAGTACCACCTGACCTATCCAAACACCTGAAGAGCATTTTCAGTATTCCGAATGTACGTTCAATTACACTGCGTGTTTGTGTGTGTTTCCTGTTGAATACAATTTTGCGCACTGTTGCTGGCATAAGAAATGGGGTCATGAGCCATGTCTTCAACGGATAGCCGTTGTCCCCTAACAGCCACCCATCCAAGGGAGGATTCCACTCGAATATGGCAGGTATGGTCGAGTTTGCCAATATGAGAGAGTCATGGCTTGAGCCAGGGTAATTAGCAAAGACATGATGTATTCTACAATTAGCATCGGAAATGACTTGGATATTAATCAAATGAGTTCCGTTCCGGTTTATGTATATGAGTGCGTTTACTGATGGGGCACGTAGCTGCACATGGGTGCAGTCTATAGCACCAAGGACGCCAGGTAACCCATACTTGGTCCAAAACTCCTGCTTTGTTCATTCCTGGCTGTCAGGTGTAACAGGAAATTTGATGTATTCCCCAGCATGTCGGACTAGACCTGACGTAACTTCATGTATAGCCAAACTTATTGCCGATTGTGAAATGCGTCCAATAGAACTAAGGGGATGCTGGAACGACCCAGATGCATAGAAATGCAGTGGCGCTGTAACTTTCACTGCAACGGGGAGGGCATAGGGACAGCGTGCATCAGTCCCCAGCTCATCTGCCAGGAGATGGCAGATATCTGTGACAGCCTGACGGGTCAGGCGTAGCTTACCCCTGCATTCCTCCTCACTCAGGGAGAGATAGGTGTGTCTGGGCCGGTAGACCCTCTCCCCCCGGCGTCTGATCCTCTGTCCCAAGACGTATTCCATTCCACTGTGCAATAGAAAAATTATGAGCAACCTCAACTTAACTGGTAAGTTGCAGAGTAAGGTTTTAAATGGACTTACAGAAGGTGATTTCGCAGTCTTCAGAATTTATTTCGCAGTCTTCAGAATTGTGGTTCCTGATTCTTGACAGACAACCCACTTCGACAGGAGTCCTTATATACATGTGTCTCTTGCCACTTTTGTCAACCAGGTTAATTTGATCCGTCATTACGCCTGCTATAATTCGTGTGAATAATTTGGGTAAATGTGTACGCTAGATTTATGCCTACTTATTTTATCTTTATGGACACCACATGATTTTCCTTGTGTGGTAGTATTTTATTTTCCTTGTAATTATGTATGGTTTTCAAAAATGGGAACTGCTGTCCGTGTAGATGAGAGAAGCAAAGTGTATGCGCGAGGTGCACAAGCAATCCGTATGCATCGCATGCGCATGTATGCATGCACCCTTAAAATAGCATCTGAACAACAGCCACTGACTTTAAACCAGGTATTTCCTGGTCTGCATAAAAAAGCGGAGCCTAGATGCCTCTATTATTAACAACTAAAGTGATTGTTGCCGTTTGCGACTCCCGGAGCTCTTTATATAGCATCAATAATGCTCAGCGCCACCGTATAAATGCATGTTTATATATATTTATTTATTTATTATAGATATAAATATAAAAATGATCTGCTACAAAAATTGGAGTATCCATAATACAAAGCATTGACCCTTTTTTGCATTTGTGGTTTTGACATATAAATAAATAGGGTGCACTGTACTATCTGCGCACACCCCTTCTGAAGCTCTTTCTCTCTCTCTGTGAGGCTACCACGGATTTTGAGCTAAGCGCCCATGGTTATTTCAAGGATCCCTGTGAGACCAGGTTGCTTTGCAGATACCCTTTGATCAGGCCTCTAATGATTGTGTACATAAAGGTGCGTGATGTCTCTGAAACCTTGGTTAATTTGTTAACCACAAAATGCTCCGTCTTTGTAAACTTACCTTGAAAGTTTAAATTTATGTCCTGATATATTTAGCTTTTTTTAAATAAAGGGTTCATATTATCTCTAGAGATATGTTTATCTCAGGCATCTCCTGAGCTCTGAATACACAAATTCTTTAGTTCATCGTCTGTCATTAGCAACCTTTGTGACGGCTTCATCTTCCATTGCATTCGGAATGTATCCACATCGCCATGGTTAACCAAACAATAGCTGTTCCGGGGCCTATTTATTTCACATAATTTATGGGTCCATGAATTGGCCTTGAAGTTTTATAAAGTAGTTTATTCTTACGATAATTGAGTTAGCCAGGAATTTGTCTAACTCATAGCGTGTGATCTCTCGAGCGCTGTCTCATTTGCACTCCAACATCCTCCATTAAAGACTCCGACTCTGACTGGGAATCTGAATCACATCACGGGTCGCTACCGTTTACCTTCTCGCTGTCAACATTCACTGCCCGCAATACCGTCTCTCCCCTTTTGGTTGTCCTTCATTAACATTCAGACCATGACCCTCGTTAGCATGTTCCTTCACCCGCACAGGTCCTGGGCCGATTGTTTTGGGCGATTGTCTTTCCTTTACTGATTGAATGCATCCGTTGTGTAAGTCTCCATCGTATACCCCCCCCCACCCAGTATTAAAAGTAGAATCACTTTGAAAAAGTGTAATATGGACTAGCCGTCGACACAGGTTTCCTTATATATTTATGTATATATATGGGTATATTGGATTGGGTCCCTAATATAATAAATATATATAATATTAGGGACCCAATCCAATATACCCACATCCTTTACCAGCAGAGTGGACAGGTGGAAGGACACACAGAAATTATAGGATCAAATGGTGAATCCACGGTTGTGTCACTCTGTTTCTGAAGAAGGACAGTTCTATGTCAAGCCAGTGTTTCTCTACAGGGACAGATCTATGTCCCAGCCTGTGTTCGTGTACGGGGTCAATTCTATGTCTAGCCTGTGTTTGTGTACAGGGACCAATCTATGTTCCAGCATGTGTTTTCTACACAGGCAACAGAGCAGGACTCTCTGGGGTCCAGCTGCCAGTGGTCCCAGTTGTTTTGTGGACCCGGATGTGGGAGGGTAAACCACAATCTGACCTCCAAGATGAGAAGTTTCCACTGCCCAATCCATCATCCAGACTGTAAGAGATTACGGAGGACTAGACTCTGTGTAGCTCCCAAGTAGTACACACGAGGCCAGAGGTCTTTGTTAGGAAACGGGGTTCATTTTCCAGGTCGAACCAACCCGTGAGAACTGGGTTTAAAGAGAAAAATAATTCAAAAAAAGAAATACATTTGACAATATGCAAGTGTCCGAATTTGTTGTACAAGATGCTGAGTGGAACTAGTCACTAACTCGTCTTTAATTACAAAAAAAAGGTTGAGCGAGTATTGAAGCTGGCCTTTTGCTTAAAACATGAACGGTCGATTATTCCAGTTCTGAACTACTCAACCAGAACTTTAAACAATAAACTTATTTCCTCAAAGTGCCAAGATCAGAATTAAAAATTCACTCAATCGACCCAAGATCTGAAGATTCTGTTCAATCGCATCAAAATCTGAGTTACAAATTCCCTCAATAGATCCAAGATCAGAAAAATGATCAATCGGCCCAAAATCAGAATTAAAAAATTCACTTGATTGATCCAAGATCAGAACACTCTGTTCAATCGGGCCAAATCAGAATTAAAAAAATCCAACTAATCGGCACTTCAAACAGAAAACTTATTTTCCCAAATAAAAACACCTCTGAATTCAATAGCAACTCTGAATTCCCAACTGACAAAACTCCAATTAGGATTTTGTCTGAAGATCCCTACAAATCTACCCCACTCCAAAAATTCTCGTTCTGATGGTAGATCTAGTGGCTTGCACTCCCTGTCCTATTGGAACTTTCCCACTAATTTGATCTTCTAAAAGACAGTCCAGGACTTACTGTAGGCCTACAACCCATAATAATTGAGAATCAGAAAGCGTTTTAGTTAGTTAAAACCACACAGCATTCATGATTAGTGTGCGCACACGTCAATCTTTCCCAGGGCTCCTCTCTTTCTCTTTTCCTATAACAATGGTTTGTTAATTTGAAGAGTCATTTTACCTGCTGCTTATCGTTCAGACAGGGCAGGAACAGATCACACAACTTCCTATATAATGGTAAGGATGTTGCTTACCTTTTTATGATGAGCTCTGCTTCATGATTCGTTCGAACCCCGTCCTGCAGTGTCTCTGTTCTTCAATCCTGTTTATGACGCCAATTATGTGGTAGAAAATAGCCAAATTCTATCACTTCAACTAAATAAGAGAGCATGAGGAATCGAGGAGTCCGGAGCAAGTATGAAAGAAGACTTTATTGCTACCCGCGAACAGGCGACAACAAAGCAGAGTGGCTTGCAAAACACACTTCCAGATGTTTCTCGTGGTTCACAAAGCACACTGCAGAATGATTCTCGTCCTTCTCCTAATATACTGTTTCTCGTTCACATATGGCCTTCATTTTGTAAATCATCCATCCAAGACACACATTACATGAGTGAACATACAGATAACATACAGAGCGGTGGTGTACGTGTGTGTGTGTGTGTCAGCATACTTTTCCACACCTGGCAGTATACAAGTTAGGAACAGTCATCATTTTAGACTTTCTGGCGACGCAACCTAACTTATAGGGGAGAGGTGATCAGCTACTTTCCACCATTAATGTATCTCTATGATATATAGGCCTAATAATAATCATAGTTTGCCATAAAATGTAGGGTGAATTTCTTCCATAGTTTTCTCCTCCAGTCATAGTGCATGGCTGTTGCTTAAGTCCACAGAATGGCCACGACTCATCGTGTCATCATATTTCCTGAAAACTAAACAGATGTCATTGTGATTTAATTCTTGGAAATCAAATGCATGGATGCATTCTAAAACACATCCATCTTATCAAGACGATTATTTGGCTTCTTCAAATGTAGATAATGGATGAGCCTTGTCTTTTTACTGCCACAACTCCTCACTACGAGGTGAAGGGTAGGAGGACATGGAATACACTTCCTCACTACAAGGAGGTGGTCTCATGTCCCCCTATCCTTCCCCTTCTCACTACGAGGAGGTGAGCCTTGTCCTTTTACCGCCACAACTCCTCACTACGAGGAGGTGAGCCTTGTCCTTTTACCGCCACAACTCCTCACTACGAGGAGGTAAGGGTAGGAGGACATGGTATAGAGACCGTCCTCGCTACGAGGAGGTGAACGGTAGGAGGACATGGGATACACCTCCTCACTACGAGGAGGTGAAGGGTAGGAGTACATTGGATACACTTCTACACTACAAGGAGGTGAAGGGTAGGAGGACATGGGATAAACCTCCTCACTACGGGGGCTAAGGGTAGGGAGGATATATGATAGAGACCTCCTCACTACGAGGAGATGAAGAGTAGGAGGACATGGGATAAACCTCCTCACTACAAAGAGGTAAGGGTAGGAGGACATTGGATACAGAGTCACATGTACTCACAAGTCCTTTCTGAGTCCAGGATAACGTGCAGTGTTCGCATGACAGCATGGCGTTCCTCTGAGACCTTCGCATTATTTCAAACACCTGCTTTTATCAACGGCATCTGCTGTCTGAGATTTACATATGAGATATTTACACATCAGACAGATGCTCCCCCTCTTGAGGACACATCATGGTGGCTAGATTAACTTATTTCATTGACATGTTTTCTTTCTCAGGTTCTTCCCTTGTGTATCGGTCTAGCACGTCGTCTCCATTCCAAGAGCAGGGAATGAGGAAGGAGAAGGGAAGAGAGCAGGAAGAGGAAAGAGTTATCACAGCCGATTTGATTACGTGGATTACATTACACCTCAAGTATGTGATGGAGTTCCTCCCTTATCATGAGCAGCTCTTGGGTGACACCATGTTCAGGACGGGCGAGACGGCAGGAAGTGAGAACGATGTGTGGCAACCCGCTACCCAAATGAGCCGGGTTCCACGGACAAACGACACTTTGCGTAGGATTTTTAGCCATGGCAGGCATTTATTGCAGACAACTTAAATCCGACAATGCAGACGCGGTCTCTAGGGTCTCCGTGAGCCTCTAGCCGCTCGTGGACCAGAGCGCTTACTACGTCCTTGTTCCTGGTCTCCCGAGCCGTGCTGTGCTGTGCTGTGCCTCCTTTTAAAATGGCTCCCGTGTTTTCGGCCAGGTGTCCCCCAATCACCCTGATTGGGGCGCCGAAAGGGCTGCTCTCTATCGCCGGCTGGTGGGTGGGGGTGGTAAACCCCGTCCTCCACGGTACCCCGGGCCCGTCCAGGCCGAGGACCACGTGGCGGGATGCCACACTCCTCCACCCTTTGTCCAAGCCCCAGGTAGCCGAGGGGCCCGCCCAGGATGGTATCTCGCCGGGGCCGGGTGTCTCCTGCGGCACCGGCTGCGACCCTCGCGGTAGCGGCGGCGGCGGTGGCGGCCGCACCTCTCGCAGCGGCGCCGGCCGCATCTCTTGCCGCGCCGGCGGCATCTCTTGCCGCGCCAGCGGCGGCCGCACCTCCTGCCGCGGCGGCGACCGCACCTCCTGCCGCGGCGGCGACCGCACCTCCTGCCGCGGCGGCGACCGCACCTCCTGCCGCGGCGGCGACCGCACCTCCTGCCGCGGCGGCGACCGCACCTCCTGCCGCGGCGGCGACCGCACCTCCTGCCGCGGCGGCGACCGCACCTTTCCGGACCCGGGACTCCAGCGCCGGGTCCCAAAGTCGACGGAGAGTCGGGCAGTCCCTCCCAATTAGGAACGGCACCGGGAGGTGTGGCACGACCCCTGCCCTAGCCGTGAACACCCCCTGCGGTGTCCGGACGACCACGTGGCAGGTCTTGTATGTTCGTGTGTCCCCGTGTACGCATGTCACCTCCATTGGTGACCCTTCCCTTCCCCCCGCCAGGTCGGGCCGGAGGAGGGTGACCATGCTGCCAGTGTCCACTATGGCCTGCGTCTGTTTGGACATCACTCTCGCAGGTACGGTTGGGCACCCGGACGCTTCCTTTGCCCAACATGTCGCCAGCATGCAGGGCCGGCCCGTCCCCACGTCCGCGTAGGCCGACGGCACTGTCACGTCCCGGTCTCGCGCTGCAGCCTTCTCTCCTGCTGCGGCAGCGGCGTCCTGTGCGGCGGCGGCGACGTCCCTTGCGGCGGCGGCGGCGGCGACGTCCCTTGCGGCGGCGGCGACGTCTCTTGCGGCGGCGGCGGCGTCCCTTGCGGCGGCAGCGGCGTCTCTTGCGGCGGCAGCGGCGTCTCTTGCGGCGGCGGCGGCGTCTCTTGCGGCGGCGGCGGCGTCTCTTGCGGCAGCGGCGACGTCTCTTGCGGCAGCGTCGACGTCTCTGGCGGCGGCGGCGACATCCCGTGCGGCTGCGGCAGCGTCTCTTGCGTCGGCGGCGTCTGTACCAGGGGGTCGTAGTGGGATCTTCCTCATGCCTGCATTCTCCACCAAGTGTGGCAACCCGCTACCCAAATGAGCCGGGTTCCACGGACAAACGACACTTTGCGTAGGATTTTTAGCCATGGCAGGCATTTATTGCAGACAACTTAAATCCGACAATGCAGACGCGGTCTCTAGGGTCTCCGTGAGCCTCTAGCCGCTCGTGGACCAGAGCGCTTACTACGTCCTTGTTCCTGGTCTCCCGAGCCGTGCTGTGCTGTGCTGTGCCTCCTTTTAAAATGGCTCCCGTGTTTTCGGCCAGGTGTCCCCCAATCACCCTGATTGGGGCGCCGAAAGGGCTGCTCTCTATCGCCGGCTGGTGGGTGGGGGTGGTAAACCCCGTCCTCCACGGTACCCCGGGCCCGTCCAGGCTGAGGACCACGTGGCGGGATGCCACAGATGGCTGATTGGGTTACAGGCTTAGGGTTAGGGCTGTTTTTTAGGGGTTTCTTTTCTCAATCTCACCTTAACTGCTTTAGCGGGCAGAGGGTGGAGGCCAGGCCAGGGGCTCTTGAGAGAGCTGATAAGCTCATATGTTCCTGGATGCTGTGGTGGTATTATTATGATGATTGTTATTATTGGAGCTGTCAGTCGGGGCATGTTCGCTAACAAGGTACCCGGCTGCCCGCCACCGCCTCACGCTGTTGTGCTTGATCATCTGAATCATTAATGCCAATGAATGTATTGTTCAATAACGTGCACTGCGGGGAAGCAGCTATTCCGGTGTCAACAGTTTATTAGCCAGTAAGTGTGCTTCCCTGTGCTAATAAAGCTGGGAGAGAGAGCCCATGCTGATGTTTTTTTAGTACTGAAGATGGATGGCTCAGGGAGTGCGTGTCAGCGGGGTCGAGCTCCCCTGGTTTCCTAAGGTCAGACACTCCTCTCCATCAGCACCACGCCATGTTCTGTTTGCCTCTGACACACGTGGCGTGCGCATGACGATTAATGCTCCACCGAGGGGGGGGGGGGGGGGGGGGGGGGGGGGAGTGTCTGGAATGCATTCTCCCCGAACAGTCAATTAAATCAATTAAAACCCTACACAACGTGATGAACTGGCTGCTGTTCCAATGTTAATGACCAGCAGACCATCACGGGGAACATTGCTTTTGTGTGTCCTTCATGGGTTGCTACTTAGTTAGGGAGTTGGTAGTTATCATATTAAATGGTTCATACAGTTGGGGTTGAATTTGTGGTAAAAGTGATGTGTTTTACTGTCTGGTGACAAATTTCGCACAGGGTGTGAGTGTGTGCGACTGTGTGTGTGGCTTTGTATTTGCCTGCATGTGTGTTGCTGTGTGTGTGTGTGTGTGTGTGTGTGTGTGTGTGTGTGTGTGTGTGTGTGTGTGTGTGTGTGTGTGTGTGTGTGTGTGTTTGCAATCATGACTCATCCTTCCACTGTGTGCCTTGCACACCCTCAGGAATCTCTCACAGTTTTTCCCGCTTCTACCACCCCTCGATTCTCTCTCTCTCTCTCTCTCTCTCTCTCTCTCTCTCTCTCTCTCTCTCTCTCTCTCTCTCTCTCTCTCTCTCTCTCTCTCTCTCTCTCTCTCTCTCTCTCTCTCTCTCTCTAAATATTAGCTCTTTGATCGCTCTCTCATTTCTCTGCCCCATGGGTATGACACTGAATCATCTACATGTTGTGTTCCTCCAATCCCTCACACACACGTACAGAAAAACACGCACACAAAACACACAGAAACACATGCACATAGAGAAACACACACAGTACACACTTCACAAACAGACATAGACTTGCACAGTAACACATGGGTTTGGGTGGGAGGCTATAACTCTGTCTGAGTGACAACATACAAGCAAGGCCATAGAGTTGTTGATTCACACACACACACACACACACACACACACACACACACACACACACACACACACACACACACACACACACACACACACACACACGTGTACACAGTATGTTGCCCTTGTTCCCCTGGGCCAAGTCCTATACATCTCTGCTCATAAACATGTTCCAAGATGGATTAGCCATCTGTTGGGAAGGGTGAAGGTGAAGGATACAGAGAGAAGTTAATCAAATCATACCTGATCAGAATCGTCCACACACGCTCACAGACATGCATGGCGCTCTGCAGGAAGAATTCTTAGCATTCAGGCCACGTAGAGGACTGAGTGGCCGACTGCTAATGACGTCCTGGGATTCAGACTGCAGAAGCTGCTGTCAGGTGATCGCAGAGGCATGTAAACATGACCGTCTTCAGTCATGTCTCTGTCATATGTACAGCTGTTTGTATGCCCGTACTCATCGTAGAATGAGACCAAGTGTGAACGTGAATGTCAATGTGTGGGACATTTTATGAGTGTGTGTGTGTGGTTGTATGTGCATGTGTTTATGTGATTGTGAAGGCCTGTGTGTGAATGCTTGTTAGTGTGTATGCATGTGTTTGAGTTGGTGCACCATACACACACTTGCATGTGTGTATAGTGTGAGTGCATGCATTTCCTTTGGATGGGTATTTTTTAGAGCGTGCAGGTTGTGAGCTGCCCCTGACGAGCTGAAAGACTCCCAAGAAAGGCGGGGGGGGAGGGGGGGAGCTCCAGAGGTGACCCATGAGCAGCCAGGAGGAGGTAAGGAGTGCTGTTTCAGTATCTTGAGTGAGTGACTGGACGTGAAGGACATGTGGAGATAGATGGGGGAAGGCGGACGAGGTGCTTCCTGCCACTCAGGGCCCCCGCCGGCCCATGGACGGCCCCTGTACGGCCCCTGGACGTCCCCTGGCGCGGTGGTCCAAAAGCACAGCCGTAAACACACGTCAATATGAATCACATGCTCCACCGCGGGCTGCCACGCCGTCCTTTTTGTTTGGTCCCGTGTGTTACTGTCACTCACAAGGCGACCCCGGCACCACAGGAAGTGGGGGGTGATATGGAGGGCTGGGCGAGGCAGGGGGTCTGTCTGTTATTGCTCGCAGTAGCCCAACCGATTGGTGACACGCCTGATGGGAGGTCACAAGTCCAGGGGGAAGGGGACAGGGGACAGGAAAAGGACCAGACCCTTTGGGGAGTGTCTGGAATGCATTCTCCCCGAACAGTCAATTGCAACATGATCAGGTCAACACTCAACCTAAATCAGGCGTCACTGCGACAACGTGATGAACTGGCTGCTGTTCCAATGTTAATGACCAGCAGACCATCACGGGGAACATTGCTTTTGTGTGTCCTTCATGGGTTGCTACTTAGTTAGGGAGTTGGTAGTTATGAGCAGCTAACCAAGCTGCTCATAACTAGTTAATCAAGGAGTAACACGATGGATGAAGGTGACGGCAGGAGCATGCAGGTGAAGCTGTCATGGCGAGGCCTTGATGTATGAATGTGTTTATAACTACGTCTAATAAATATTAGACGTACAAACCCCAGATAAATGATGCATGTGGAGCTATGAAATATGAAAATGCCATGCCGTGTCATGGCCGAGTCAATATTAACATTGCCGGTAAGGATAACAGCAAATTCTGTCAGGCGGGCTCTTGAAAGAGGACTCAGATGCAGATAGGCGATCGAACAAAAAAACATCGGACTCTCCCTGACCGGTTTCACCTGGCTTACATGGAACGGCGGCTGGACACGCAGGGACCGAGGCAGGCGAGGGCGTACAGCAGGGGGCCCGATCTTCCTGGTGACGGGGAATGGACCCAAGAAGCGTGGCGCAAGCTTCTTGGAAGGAACCTTGAGGCGCAAGTCCTTGGCTGACAACCACACTCTCTGTCCTGGCTGATAGTCTGGAGCCGGCCGTCTCCTGCGGTCGGCCGATCTCTTTACCCGGTCCCCCTGTTGAATCAGGACCTGGCGGGCGGCTATCCAGATGCGTCGACAGCGTTGGATCATGGCATGGGCAGAGGGGACCGACACTTCCAGCTCGTTGTCTGGAAATACTGGTGGATGATAACCGTAAACACAATGAAATGGCGAAAAACCTGTGGCAGAAGTAGGTAGCGAGTTGTGCGCATACTCTACCCAGACCAGGTGCTTGCTCCATGCTGAGGGGTTCTGGAAAACCACACAGCGAAGACCGGTTTCCAATTGCTGGTTGAGGCGCTCGGTCTGGCCGTTACGGGTGGTAGCCTGAGGTCAGGCTGGCCGTGGCACCGATGAGCCGGCAAAACTCCCTCCAGAAACGTGACACGAAATCGGGCCCCCGTTCCGAGACTATGTCTGTGGGGAAGCCATGGATCTTGAAGACCTGGTCCATCATGACTTCTGCCGTCATCTTTGGCAGACGGCAGCTTGGGCAGAGCAATAAACTTGACCATCTTGGAGAATCTGTCCACCACCGTGAGAACGGTGGTGTTGCCTTGAGAAGCCGGGAGGCCCGTGACGAAGTCGAGTGCGATGTTGGACCACGGTCTGGAGGGGATGGGGAGCGGTTGTAAGAGCCCCATGCGGGCCCCGGAAGAAGTCTAGTTTCTGGCGCAGACCGCACATGCATCAATGTACTCCCTGACCCCCACCTCCATGGATGGCCACCAGAACCGCCGGGAGATGACGAACACCGTTCTCTTGACCCCCAGGTGACATGACAGAAGTGAGGTGTGAGCCCACTGGATCACCTGTGGGCGCAGCTTGACGGGGACAAACAGACGGTTAGCGGGGCACCCTCTAGGTGCCGGGACACCACCATTCGCCCGCTTAACCTCAGTCTCTATGGGCCAAGTAACCGCTCCAACCACACGGGTCAGTGGGAGGATGGTTTCTGGTTCCTTGGCCTCAGGGTCGGGGTCGAATAGTCGAGACAAGGCATCCGGTTTGACGTTCCGGGACCCCGGCCTGTACGAAAGAGAAAAGGAAAAGCGGTTAAAAAACAGCGCCCACCTGGCCTGACGAGAGTTGAGGCGCTTAGCCTTTCTAATATACTCAAGATTCCTGTGGTCTGTCCAGACAATGAACGGAAGTTTGGCCCCCTCTAGCCAGTGCCTCCATTCCTCCAGGGCGAGTTTAACAGCCAGCAATTCCCGGTTGCCGACATCGTAGTTGCGCTCCGCCTTGGACAGTCGCCTCGACAGGAAGGCGCAGGGGTGCACCTTACCATCCTGGTCGGAGCTTTGCGACAGCACGGCCCCGATGCCCTCATTGGATGCATCCACCTCCACCACGAACTGGCGCTTGGGATCTGGCAAGGTAAGGATGGGAGCGGAGGTGAACCGACGCTTGAGTGTACTGAACGCCTTCTCGGCTTCGGGGCACCACCGGAACTGCCCCTGTGGAGACGTGAGAGCATGGAGAGGAGCTGCTATCGCGCTGAAGCCTCTGAAAAACCGCCTGTAAAAGTTAGCAAACCCGAGGAACTGCTGAACCTTCTTGCGGCTGTCGGGGGTTGGCCACTCGGACACAGCGCTAACTTTAGCCGGGTCCATCTGTACACTTCCGGGGGCTACGATGAAGCCCAGGAAAGAGACAGTGTCGGCATGGAACAAACTCTTTTCTGCTTTGACATACAAGTGATTAGCCAGCAGTCTTTCGAGAACCTGGTTGACGTGATTACGGTGGGTGTCGAGGTCAGGAGAGTAAATGAGAATATCATCAATGTAAACATAGACAAAGCGATCAAGAAAATCTCAGAGAACATCGTTAATCATGGCCTGAAAAACTGCGGGGGCATTAGTTAGTCCGAAAGGCATAACTTGATATTCGTAGTGGCCACTCGTCCCCCTCCCTGATGCGGACCAGATGGTAGGCGTTTCGAAGGTCTAGCTTCGTGAAAATCTTGGCCTGTTGGAGCTGATCGAAGACAGAGGACATGAGAGGGAGGGGGTACCTGTTTTTTATGGTAATGTCATTGAGTGGACTGTAGTCGATGAAGGGTCTTAGTGAGCCGTCCTTCTTTCCGACGAAGAAAAAACCAGCGCCAGAAGGGGACGAGGAAGGAGGAATCAGACCTGCTTTTAGGGAAGCAGAAATTTACTCCCTCATCGCCTCCTTCTCAGGGCCGGAAACAGAGTATAGGCGGCCCTTGGGGATGGTGGAACCGGGGATCAGGTCTATGGCGCAGTCGGAAGGGCGATGAGGAGGAAGAGACAGAGCCTTGGTCTTGCTGAAGACTTGGCCGAGATGATGATAACAGGGAGGGACCTTGTTCAGGTCCGGGAACTCGGCCTCTAAGGTTGGGTTGGTAGAGAACAAATTAATTTCTGTGACATGCTCATCTTGAGAGAGCGGAACAAGGCATGTCTGCGTACAACCGTCCCCCCATCCTCTAATCTCTCCCGTTCTCCAGTCGATGTGGGGATTGTGATTCAGCAGCCATGACTGCCCCAGCACCAGAGAATGGGAGGAGGATCTGAACAGGTAAAAGCGTAATAGTTCCTTATGGTCATTGATGTGCAGGTGTACTGGTTCACTGATGTGTGTGATTAGGAAAAGATCCATCCCATTAAGGGAGCTGGCCCTAACGGGCCGTTCCAGGAGTTCAATATTAAGTCCCAATTTTCTGGCTAGGCCCCAGTCCATCAGACTCTCATCTGCCCCAGAGTCAATGAGGGCTTCAAGGTCAGTGTCGGTGTGATGCTTTACCTGGACCTTGGTGAGGGTGCGAGCTGTGGGGCTCGATGCTGTGACATGGCTCACTGCTAGGGACTTCTTGGTCGGACAGGAGGCGACGAGATGACCGGTCTCTCCACAATAAAAGCATCTGCCCTCCAGTTGACGTCTTCTCCTCTCCTCCGGAGATAGTCGAGCCCTCCCCAGCTGCATAGGTTCCTCCTCTCCAGCGACAGCCGACGGATGAAGCTGGTCCTGCGGTGAAGACTGAAGAGCTGCTCCAGGTGAAGGTTGAGGGCGAAGCTAAGCCTCTGTGTTCGAAGATCTCCCCTCCCGTTGCCGCTGGAGCTGGGTGCGTCTGTTGTCCGTCCGGATCGCGAGGGCGATGAGTTCATCCATGTCGGTGGGTAAATCCAAGGGAACGAGGAGGTCCTGGATACTGGGGCTAAGTCCTTTCAAAAAAATATCATAGAGGGCTACAGCGTTCCACCCGCTATCTCCCGCCAGCGTGCGAAAGCGAATGGCATAGTCACACACAGATCCGCTGCCTTGCTTAAGGCTACTTAGTTCCTGTGCCCTCTCACGGCTCATGGTTACCGGGTCAAAAGTCCTGGTGAGTGCTGCTTGAAAATCCGCGAGGGAAAGGCAAACGGGCGAGCCCCTCCCCCATTCAGCAGCAGCCCAGGTCTTAGCTCTACCGGTCAGGTGAGAAATCATAAACGCTACCTTGGACCGGTCTGTGGGAAACGCACGAGGATTAAATTCAAAATGAATAGAGCAGTCAATAAAAAATATCCTGCTTTGCTCCGGCTCTCCGGCGTATCGCGCGGGGGAAGCCAACTTACTGCCCGCTCCGATAAGCAGCATGGGGACAGTTGGAGTTACTTCCGGGGTCGGAAGCGGAGCCGGAGCGGTCTGGCGAGTGAGCTGGCCAATTATGTCCTGCAGCTGCGTCGAAACCAGCCCCATCTGTGAACCCATCGCCGACTGGAATTCCTCCTGGCGAGAAAGACGGGCTTCCTGGGCGCGTAGGGCGCTGGACAAACGTTCTGCCTCTGCTGAGTCCATATCTGGCCAGAGTATTCTGTCAGGCGGGCTCTTGAAAGAGGACTCAGATGCAGATAGGCGATCAAACAAAAAAACTAACTTTATTAGGACTCCCTGTCCTATCGTCAAACACGAGCGATCAAAAACTTAACAAAACACTAGAAACAATAATCACGCTTACGTGGCAAAAACAAGAAACTAGAACTCAACTCTGTATCTTGGTTCAGGTAGTGACAAGGACAAGGCTGGGTCAGGAGCTGGAGGCACATGGACGGTGACGAACGAAATACTCTGGCAACAAGGACAAGGGAAGACAAAGCTTATGTACACATGAGAAGGGGAGACACAGGTGGAAACAATCAGGGATCAGGGAAGTCACCAGACCGGTGACCAGGTGTGACAGATTCTACATGCTGACATTTAGGGGATGATATGCCTCGATGCTGAATAGCGTGTTCTGGTTTGCAGTCCTAATCCAAGTTGTTCCACAGCCCTCGAGCAGCAGTACGCTGTGAAGGGCTTCAAGGTCCGAGGCAGGCCTCACCTCAAACCAGGATCCTGGGAGCCTGACCCTAACCCTCGAGGAACACGTAAACACCAACACTAAACTTTCATCTCTTCAACATTAAAATATTTCATGTTTTACAAACACATAAGATTGCTGAATCACATTTTAAGTGGATAAAATAGTGTCCTCTTCATTTTTTTATATAGCTTTAATAAGAACCTTATTAAACCTTCTAAAATGAAATTTGTGCTTCAGACATCACTTCAAAATCATTTCAAATGATGAAGGTCCATGTTTTTTGATCAGATCCCCTCATGGCGCTCTGATGATATCGGCCCATGGAGAAGACGGCTGAAATGTAATCTGAAAAAAATAGCAGCGTTAGAGTGGATCTGTTCCCAGAGGTGAAGCTCCTCAGATAGGCAGGCTGTGAACATAGCCCTGTTCCTCCACACTCCTCTCAGAGCTCCACAATGGAGCCCTGTTCCTCCACACTCCTCTCAGAGCTCCATAGTGGAGCCCTGTTCCTCCACACTCCACTTAGAGCTCCACATTGGAGCCCTGTTCCTCCACACTCCTCTTAGAGCTCCAAAGTGGAGCCCTGTTCCTGCACACTCCTTTTAGAGCTCCACAGTGGAGCCCTGTTCCTCCACACTCCTCTTAGAGCTCCACAGTGGAGCCTGTTCCTCCACACTCTTGGTTCAGCATGCAAAGGTAGGGCATGGTTCACGTTTCCACCGCCAGAAGTGGGCGTGATCTGGACTGAGCCGTATTGAGCCATACTCATCTTGCAGTACTCCGTTGGGGTACTGAGACGTCTGAAAGGGTGCCAACAAGTTTGAGCAACACACACTGTCCGTTGGAAGATCGATATGTGTGTGTGTGTGTGTGTGTGTGTGTGTGTGTGTGTGTGTGTGTGTGTGTGTGTGTGTGTGTCTGTGTGTTTATGTGTGTATGTGTGTGTGTGTGTGTGTGTGTGTGTGTGTGTGTGTGTGTGTGTGTGTGTGTGTGTTTGTGTGTGTGTGTGTGTGTGTGTGTGTGTGTGTGGGAGGGAGTGTGTGTGGATGATGGTTCCCCCAGCCCCAGAGTGTGATTGGACTCTGGGGCACACCACTGGTGAGTCACCTGTGGTGCACTGAGTTATCAGTGTGCACAGGTTAGACCAGCCATCACCACACACAGTGCAGGTCATCTATTATCGTCTGAAAACGTTAACATCCCCCCTGCGTCCTTTGCCTGGAGGAGCTCACCTAAAGTCATCTAGGTGGAGTATAGCATTTGCATATAGCTTATATATATATATATATATATATATATATATATATATATATATATATATATATATATATATATATATATATATATTACATATATATAAATATATATAGACACTCCAGGGCTGACCAGGTAGCCCCCCCTGCCCCTATCAGCCTGGTTCTGAAGCCATCTGGGACCCACTTTGGATGGGGTTACTTTGGTTACGTTATGTGGACTGTATAGGTTGCCTTCGCTCATAGCATACAATGCTAGCAAGTCACAGGCTAATACCATGTAAATCACGCTAAGTAAACCTGCTCGCTCTCTCTCTCTCACTCTCTCTCTCTCCCTCCAGAAAATGTGCAAGAACAGAGTAGGACTGCTGGATCCCAGATGATATACTGGTTTGGTAAAGCCTGTGTTATGAGTGTTGGCAGGATCCTAATGATGTGGGGTTGAATGATGTATTGTTCCAGGCAGCAGTGTGTTGACGCTTGGATGATAAAAGGTTAGCCACCACCCCTTCCCAAGACGTAGAACGCATTATTTAGTCCAGGTCTTTCGTGAGGCGTAAATGAGGATTCACAGGGTTGGGATTATTTTTTCTTTCTACCGGCTGAGATTACCACCCACACCATCCCTGAAACAGCAAAACGATTGAAGGACATACAAGCATATAAGATACAATGCAAGCACATGGCGGAAAAACATACCCTTGGCCAGTTCCTTCTCTTGAAAAGGTGACTCTCCTGCCCCCTCTCTCTGTCCATCTGTCTCTCTCGCTCTATACTGTATATACGCATCTCTTTCTGTCTCTGACCGACTGGTACACATACACATGGTGTATGTGTTTGCGTCCGTGCGTGTTTTTGCGTGTGTGTGTGAGCTTGTGTGTCTGTGTGTGTGTGAGAGCGTGTGTGTGTGTGTGTGATTGTGTGTGTTTGAGCGTGTGCGTGTATGTGTTTGTCTGAGCATGTGTGTGTGTAAGAGCAGGGCACGCCCGCTCTAATGGGATTGTGTGCCATTTCGCCTCGGAGACGAGGATATCCATCATTACTGAGCCGCAGGACCAGAGCTCTGTCTCCTAATGTCTTAATGTCTCTCATCCCTCCTCTCTCTTCGTCTCACTGTTCTTCTCCGTCCTTCTCCGTCCTTCTGCTTGTGTTTGCTTATCATTTGCTCTACTAGAAAGATCTTATTTAGCCGAGCCAAGTCCAAACGCACCAACCCGGTATCACGCGATTGCGTGCTCCTGCGCACGAACGTTAATACACAGAACGAAATGAAAAACAATGCACCAATGCACCAAGGCAACAATTCTCCAAATCCATATGGGGAGGGGGGGGGGATGCTTGTGGACAGTAGGGGTGTATACTCAACATAAATAGGAAGCAAACTCAGGAGAAGTAATGACATCTCACAAATATTTATTTAATAAATTGTTTCAAATAACCCTGCCTCGTTAAATCAATGAGCTTGGTGTTTTGCTTTCCAAAATAGGTTATAGTAGAAGTCTAAACTGCAGAAAATAAAAACATCCAAGCTGCCTTTTAAGGATACCTTGGAATATCTGCCTATTTTCTAACCATTGGACCCTAGTTTACGACAAAAACAACACAATTGACGGCAGCTCCTTTGCCGCGTGGTTTTTAGAGCCATGTAAGGATTAGAGGGGGCGGTCGATAGCAACCACCATAGCAACCATAACGGTCAAGTGACTTGATGCAGCCCCGTTGAAAAAAATAGAATACCACCCTACACTCAGAATATTAATGATATTTAAATGATTATGACCATGAAGTCTTTATTTGCATGGGACAAACACTCCCATTCAGAATGCATTGGTTTACATTTCGTTCTTTGGACACTGTTATTTTTATATATTTATTTATTTTCAGTTTTTGAGGAGGTGCTTCAAAGATGCAAATGTTTCTGCAATAATCCAAAATCCAGTGGCAAAACCCGTTGGCTTTTTGTCGAGGGAATCCAGGGCGACGCTCACTTCCGGGTTGGCCAACATACGTCATCCCTCCACCACTCTACTGTAAAAACACATGTTCAAGTTGAATGAGAATAATAATAATAATAATAATAATAATTCTGCCATAGTATTTATTTAAGGGGGGGGGGGGGATACAAGTCTTTTGGCCATTCGTAGTGTTGATCAGCAGAGAAATAATTTGTCCGCAAAGACGGTGACGTCGCTTAGCAACGGAAGACGCTGGGGTGGACAAGTCACCGGACTTGTACCCATGCAAGTGAACGGAGCGTTCCACGGCATTGAGAAGACCCGTGTAATAAAGGCCTATAATATTTCTGTTTATGGCATAGATTTCTCCTCAGATTAGGCCAATAAACCAATGAAATGAAATGAAATGAAATGAAATGAGGCATTTATATCCCGCTCATATGATTAGCAAGCCAACACAAGGAAGGCAGCTAACCATGTCAGAGCGGCTGGCTGTGATATGTGCACAAAATGTGGTGTAGACTTTCAAGTTGGTAAGAAACTGATATTACCGTGACATCATTATATTTATAAAGAAAAATGGTTACAACTGGTTAGATAAATGATTCTTCAACATTCTCTTAAAACAGTCAGTATTATTAATGCATCTTATTTCTAGAGGTAGAGAGTTCCATGCAACTGGTGCGTAATTAGAGAATCTCCTGGCATCTACTTTCGTCTTTGCCGTTCTGGATATCTTCAGCTTGAAGTTGTCACCTGGTATCTTCGATCTGGTGTTGCAAGTGTCTGATGCTACCTCCATCTCAACAAGTTCTTTAAGGTAGCAAGGTGCATTACCATGAACTGTTTTGTGGGTCAGTAGACAGACCTTGAAGAAAATCCTCTGATCTATTGGGAGAATGTGGGATGTCTTGTAGAAGGGAACCAGGTCAGTAGTTCTGTCTTGAATTTTATAGATTAAACGTACCGCCCCATTTAGGATGGACTTTAGCTTCTTTAATCTGGTCTTGGGTAGGTTCATGTAAAGAGAGTTACAGTAATCTATTTTAGATATGACTAATTGCTTCACCATCATGAGCTTGATACTTTCGTCAAGATAGCGACCAATGGTTCTCAGGTTCATCATTGTCCAGCTGCATTTCTTCTTCACACTGTTGATCTGTCTTGCCATGTTTAGGGATTTGTCGAACTTCACTCCAAGGCTCTTCCAGCTATCCCCTTTGCACTCAGTTGGTAGAATTGTCATGCTTCCAAACTGCAGGCTGACATTGAGTTCACATTGTTTGAGGACATGACTCTTGCCTAGCACCAACAGCTCGGTCTTTGATTCGTTGAGTTTCATGAAGTTGTTGACCATCTACACTTTTATTTCTGCAAGACATCTGTTGTTTCTGTCTTGAACATCTGTAAACTTAGATGCACGATTTGGATGAAACGAGATGTAAAGCTGAGAGTCATCTGCGTATAGTTGGATATCAAGTCCATATTTCCCTGCGATTTTCTGGGGGGCTTTGATGTAAAGAATGAAAAGAATCGTCCCCAGGAGTGATCCTTGGGGGACTCCAAACAACAACTCCAAGAAGGATGAGAGCGTATCATCAATCTTTACACAGAAATATCTCTTCTCAAGGTAGGACTTCATCCACTGCAGGGCGCTTCCGGTGACACCATAGTCATTCAGTAGCTTTTCCAGCAATACTGTGTGGTCGATGGTGTCAAACGCTGCACTGAGGTCAAGCAGTACGACAATGACAACATTGCCAGCTCCAATCTCCCTGTTGATATCATCACACATTCTAACAAGCAGTGTTTCACAACTGTGATTAGGGCGGTATCCAGATTGGACCTCTGAGTAGAGACTATGTCTTGAGAGATGGACGTTGAGTTGGTTCAGCACAATTTTCTCAAGAATCTTCGAAATAGCAGAAAGGTTGGAGACTGGTCGATAATTGCTAAGGATGTCAACATCAGCATTGTCCTTCTTCAGAGTTGGTTTGATGACTGCTTTCTTCATGTCAGATGGAAAAGTGCCGGTCTTTAACGAGGAGTTGATGATGTGGAGTAGAACAGGCGTCAGCTCTTTTACACATTCTTTAAGAAGAAATGTTGGGATTGGATCCAGGCAACAAAACTTGTTGGACATCTTAGAGAGTAAGTCTTTGAGTTCATCAGCTGTTATCTCAGAGAAACTGTAGAATCTGCAGTCTTCATCAAGAGTAGAGTCTTTGTTGAGGGGTTGGTCTTTGTCAGTAGCAAAAAAGGGTTCCTCAGCTGCTGTAGGAGTTATACTCTTTTCCTTCTCTATACCTTCCCGGATGGTAGTTATTTTTATTTTGGTAAAATAAAAATAAAAACGCTCGATCAAAGGCCCGGCCCGAGTATAGTGGTGGGAAATATCGGCCTGACCCGGCCCGCGTCGGGCTCGGGCAGAGAATCTAAACACTGACTGGAACTACTTAGCAGGTGTCTGTAGGGCTATATCAGGAGTTAATGCACGCACTGCAGCCAATCAGAATACGAGTATTCCCCCAGCCCGTGGTCTAAACAATATTATTCACGAGTTATAATCAACCCCTTCACATCAATATTAATGATAACCCTGTGGAAATTGCAATAAGTGAGAGATACAATTTCGCACGTTGAGCACACAGTTGTTTGACTCGTTTATTTAGTAACAGAGAAACAGGAAATCAAAACGTGCTGAAAGTAAACAAATCCCGCATGGGCTCTGACGTCATGAGACGCTCGTAATCCTTGAAGGGACAGCGATCCCTGAACCACCAAGACCGTAAACGACATGCCTAACACAATTGAAAGAACAACACATAACAAAATACTGTAGGTGAATTATGTTACACTCACTACAACCCATTAAATACGGTATGATTTCTAGATGTCATGGCAACGTCCGCTCGCGACACTGGACTTGCGATCGAGGCATCGATGCGGACGTTCATTCACATAGCCAAAAACAAGAGAATAGATGGCTAGATAAAATAAACATCAAGACATACAATTCTAAAAAGAACAGATGAAGCAGCTACCCTTTTTTCCTTCGCGGTTTGCCTACAGAGCAGCGCACCTGCATTTAATGTATCCGTGTATTGTCACAATTTCTCAGTATCAAAGGTGAAAGTAGAAACGGGTGGCCAAAAGCTGTCATATTGTTAGTTATCACAGACAATTTTAAGTAGAAACGGGTGGCAAAGATGTCATTTGTTAGTTATCACAGACAATTTTCAACAACGAATGATCTGTACGGAGCTCCATAAGGGACATTAGGGAGGACGCTCCCGGACAGAACCTTAGTTTGGAAGTCATGCTTAGTGACACGACAAATAGCCTACTTCCAATAGAAATACAAAATTTAGAAAATAGGCCTACGTGTCCCTGATCACGTTTCAATAGATTAAATAACATGACAGTGTCAAGTATTTTCGTGAGACCAGGTTTGAGCGTGTGCATGGGTTGAATTGCGTGTGTCTCACGCCGAATGCATGAGACATGAGAGCCCTGTACTTACGTGACACAAACCAGCACCACAAACGTTCTCTCCCGCTTGAGATGACGTCTTTCTTTATAGGTTCATGGGTCTGATTTGCCGATTTCCCATGCTGATATCCCCGGAGATTCTCGGGCATCTTCGACAATTTGGCTATAGATTGTCTCATTACACGCTAAATAATATAATTATAGCCTAATTATATATATAGCCTATACATATATATAGGCAATATATATAATTAGGCAATATATATATATATATATACATATAGCATTTGTGGTTTTGGCATAAACATAACTAGGGTGCACTGTGCTATCTGCGCACACCCTGTCTGAAGCCTCTCTCTCTCTCTCTCTCTCTATCTCTCTGTCCCTCCCTCTCTCTCTTTCTCTCTCTCTCGTACCGTTTTGTGGAGCACGTTAATTGTCTTAGAACACTCCCATTCAGAATGCATTGGTTTACTTTTCGTTCTGCGTAGCACGCAAAAAGTCGGACTATCATGCTCTGGAACATGCTTCAATAGATTAACGTTCGTGCGCAGGAGCACGCAATCGCGTGATACCGGGTTGAACGCACAGGAGATTGGTATTTTCCCATTGCAGCATACAACATGGAGGGAGGGGACAGGGGGTCCAGGGTCAGAGGTCAACGTGTCTTGCTTAGCGGCCAACGCATGTGTGAACATGAGTGGGTGAATGGGGTCTGCATCAAGGTTCTGTGGTGTGTGAAAATCAGTGGGTGAAAGGGGTCTGTATCACGGTTCTGTTGTGTGTGATCATGAGTCGGTGAATGGGGTCTGTATGACGGTTCTGTTGTGTGGGAACATGAGTGGGTGAGTGGGATCTGTATCTCGGTTCTGTTGTGTGTTTGTTCGGTTTTAACTAAAAGGACTGCAAGATCATTTGAGGGGTTTATTTGTTGTAAAAAATAACGTGTGTGTTTACACACTTGTTGTTTATGTGACACTAAAGTGTGAGTTTGCCGAATAATATAGATTGTTGTTGTCAGGAAGGCACACACTTGGTCGTCAAAGAAACCGATAAAAGGGAGATTTTCACCGGCTCTTACCGTTGTTACCCACCAGCAGATCTCTCACCAAAATGGAGATTGCTTCTGTTTATCGACTCTGCCATCATGCTAATCAAGTCGGTCTTAAGAGAAACAGCGGAGATGAAGGTGCGAAGGAGAGAGAAAGAGACCTGCTCATTCCTCTGATTGGCAGTTATGTAAAGCCTTATCTTAATGACATTTGCTTTGGCATAAACCAACCTCAACCAGCGAGTCGGTTTTACTTTAGTGTGGAGCAGAAGAACTGAACCTTTAATTGTGAAGATTTCACCCATGCTGTTTAATTTAATCCTTAAACTGGAAAATCGTCAATCAAGTTAGGTCAAAGTATGATTGTGCATTTTTGTTTCTCTATGTCCTAAATGATAGAAATGCAGAACAAGTTGTGGCTCATTTCATTTGCATATGATAATGTGTGACTCCTCGTCGCATCATTCTCCACACTGTTCTGTATGGAAATCTAATTTAATGGGATTGGGTTTTAAACAATAAGAAGATTCCCCCTGTGTGTGTGTGTGTGTGTGTGTGTGTGTGTGTGTGTGTGTGTGTGTGTGTGTGTGTGTGTGTGTGTGTGTGTGTGTGTGTGTGTGTGTGTGTGTGTGTGTGAAGATAAGATCCCCAGAGGTGAATTCAGGTGTCAAAGCAGCAACAACAATAAGAACCAGACAGAGCTATGCCTCCGTCTTTGTTCTTCACTGTTTTCTTTTAACTCCCATAACGCACAAACAGACACACACAAAGTAACACACACACACACAATCACACAGACAAACGGAGAGACAGACAGGAAACGACACACACACACACACACACACACACACTGCTTATTACTAGTAGATGCCGTTTATGTGTGTTTTTTGGCCACCTGCTGGCATAATGGTGCATTACGCTTAAGAGCAATTACTGCAATTGACACTACGACGTCATGGAATGAACATCAACGCAAACCGTGGTACACGTGTCACCCCAGTAGTATCCAGTCTCTGACTACTTCTGCCATTTTTAAATTCCAATTATAGAGTAAGGCGTGTCCACAGAGAAAGTTTTAGGTTTTTCTATGCATCGGGCAGATATGCAGAGCATTTTAATTTGAATTATAGCGCCCCAAACCTGCTCTTCAGGGATACTAATGTAATGGCGAAAAAACCGTGGTTGGGTTTTTCCTATAACCCCAAGATCCCAAGTTGTCCTTTTGCCACACGGAGAAAGCTGGTGACTGGCATTGTTTGACGCGCAGTTTGTGTCCAAAAAAAGAGTAAGAGTTTGACTGTCCAAGGCCGTCCTTTGGCCGTCATTTATTGTAAATAAAATATAACAAATTAAGGATGCATATATATCAAGTTGCACAGTTCACAAACAGACGGTCAATAACTGTATCTGCTTGCCAGCCTTCTCCACGTCATGCACTTCCGTGGCCTATTTAAAGGGTGCACCATCAGCACCTGTCGCAGGTGTGCACTCACCAAAGGTGGGAAAGAAGGAGAAATTAGTGAGTCACTCAAATCATAAAAAACGTAAATGCGGCTCCTACACACCGGCCCCTAATTGTTCTCTATAGAACCAATTACTCAAATTAATAATAAAGGAGCCATAAGAGGGGCAATTATCGTTGAAGTGAATAACGATATATACCTAATAGCTTTTAGGTATACAATGCATAATGTTATATTTTTCAGAAGGTGTGAAAACATATATACATTACATTCCTTTGAAAGGTGATCAGGAACCCTGGTCACTCTTCAGCTTCAAGGATTGGGCACAGTTTGGTAATGGGCCTCTCAAGGACTGAAGTCTGTGTCTGGAGCTTCACTGACCGCATCAGACCCCTTGCATCGGGTTTGGTCTCCAGCACTCTTCCTAATGGCCATGACCCTCGTGGAGCGGTGGGGTCAACGACCAGGACAATGTCTCCGACGCTCAGATTCTTTTTTACTGCAGTCCATTTCTGTCTCTCCTGCAGCAGTAGAAGATATTCTTTAGTCCACCTGTGCCAGAATAGATCAGCCATGTACTGGACCTGTTTCCAGCGGCGCCTGGCATAGAGATCGGACTTCAGGAAGGTTCCAGGGGGTAGGATTGGCTGGGTTTTCAACAGGAGGATGTGATTTGGAGTCAGTGGCTCAAGGTCATGTGGGTCTGAGGACACTGTGGAGAGAGGACGGTTGTTCAGGATTGCCTCCACCTCGCAGAGCAGCGTTTGAAGGCCTTCATCATCGATGGACTGCTGTTGGAGAGTGTTGTTCAGCACCTGGCGGACAGATCTTATGAGCCTTTCCCAGACTCCGCCATAGTGTGATGCTGTTGGTGGATTGAAACTCCATTCGATTCCATCTGGGAGCAGGGCATCTTGGATTTTCTGCTCATTCAGTGACTTCAGGGCCTTCTTGAGCTCCACGTCAGCACCCCTCAGGTTGGTTCCATTGTCGGACCTGATGTGCTTAACTTGGCCCCTCCTGCAGACAAATCTCCTCAAAGCATGGATGCACGAGTCTGTGTCAAGTGAAAATGCAACTTCAAGATGAACAGCTCGACTAGACATACAGGTAAAAATAACTCTGTACCTTTTGACGGTGGTTCTTCCTCGCTTCACTACAATTGGGCCGAAGTAGTCCAACCCGACATTTGTAAAGGGGGGGAGGTCAGGTAGGATTCTTTCCAGCGGCAAATCCGCCATTTTCTGTTCACCTGCTTTTCCCCTTGCACGCCGACAAACGACACATCTTGAGAGCACCTTCCTTGCTACTGAGTTGCCCTTTACAATCCAGTACTTTTTCCGGAGCTCTGACAGCATGTGGTTTCTGCCATTGTGGCCACAGCGTTCATGGATGTGTCTTAAGAGCAGTATGGAAACGTGTGAATCTTTGGGCAAGATGCAGGGGTGTTTTGTTTCCTCGGGCATTGCAGATTTGTGCAGTCGGCCACCTACTCTTAGAATGCCCTCGTCCAGCACAGGATCAAGCCTGCAGATCTTGCTGCCCTTGTGCACTCTAGGCGGGGTCATCTCTAGTGTTGCTATTTCAGCAGGGAATGCTCTTCTTTGCATATACGTGATGACTGACCTTTCTGCCCCTGCCATGTCTTTTACTGTGAGAAGCTGTCCACTAAGGTGAGACCTGAGATCTTCAATTTTTATCCTTGCCCTTTTCCTGTTTGAGTGGGTACTTATTTGACATGATGGCTGCTCCTTTCCCCCTTTCCCAATCAGCATCAAAATCTTTCTCAGCCTGAGGTACCATGCAACTGTTTTAAGCAGTCTCATCCAGTCCGAATAGAAAGGAATAAGCTGGTCTGTGGGTGTTCCAGTGTTCACTACTGTTGCCAAAACAGTAGCCTTTTTCCTGACCTCTGGATCGTCCTGTGACACTGATCCCAATGCTTCCTCCACCGGCCAACTTTCCTGAGTGTTCCATAAGAATTCAGGGCCATGTATCCATCTCCTTTGCTCCATGAATTTTCCTGCATTCAATCCTCTCGATGAATCATCAGCAGGATTGTCCTTGCTGCGTACATGTCTCCACTGAGACATGTCTGTATTGTCCCTAATCAGTGAAACCCTATTGGCTACATAGGTCTTGTACCTAGCATGGTCATTTGCAATGTATTTTAGCACTGTTTGGCTATCAGTCCAGAAAAATGAAGGCTTTAGGTCAAGGTGTAACTCTCTTCTCACCATTCGGTCTACCTTCACAAGTAATGCTGCTGCTGCCAGTTCCAGTCGTGGCACTGTGATGTTCTTAAGGGGAAGGACTCTGGACTTTCCAAGGACAAAATTGACATGAATAACATCCTGATTGTTCAACTGTCTGATGTAGCTTACCGATCCATAGCCACTCTCACTGGCGTCAGCAAAGTGATGCAGCTCGGCACAGTTTGTCACTCCATAGCCCTTTGGTTTCAGACAGCGGGGAACACTGAAGCCTTTGATCCTCTCCAGGCTGTTGGTCCATTCCATCCACCTTTCAGACACTGGCTCGGGCAGGGGCTCATCCCATCCGTAGCCTCGCTGGCAGAGCTCCTGTAGCAACTGCTTTGCTGGGAGAATGAGAGGAGCAAGAAAGCCTAGTGGGTCAAAGATGGAACTAACAACAGAGAGTATGCCTCTGCGGGTGTGTGGCTTTTGGCTTAATTTTATGTTAAATTGGAAATTGTCAGAATCCGCACACCACTGCAGTCCTAGTGCTCTTTCAATGGGCAAACTGTCTTTGTTAAGATCCAGTGTTTTAATTTGCTTGGCCCTGTGTTCTTTGGGGATTGATGCCAAAACTGCTCGGCTAATGCTGACCCACTGAGTGAGCTGAAACCCACCTTTGCTGCATAGTGCAGTGAGATCTTTTACCAGCTGGATGGCATCAGATTCCTTGGCCACAGACTTGGCACAGTCATCGACGTAAAAGTTGTGCCGGACTGTTTCAGCTACTTGAGGGGGGAAACAGTGTTCATTGTCAGTAGCAGTTTTTCTTAATGCAAAGCTTGCAATGCTTGGGGAAGACACAGCACCGAAGATGTGTACAAGCATACGGTGTGACTTGGGTGCTTGACTGGTGTCACCTTGTGGCCACCACAGGAATCGCAAGTAATTAACATCAGACTTGGCTACTCTAACCTGATGGAACATTGACTTGATGTCGGACATGATTCCAACAGGCTCTTTGCGAAATCTCAGGATGACTCCAATGAGGGAATTTGTCAGGTCGGGTCCCTGCAGCAGTTCTGTGTTGAGGGATACACCCTGGTAAGAGGCGGCACAATCAAAGACAACTCTAAGCTTTTTCTTTTTAGGGTGGTACACCCCATGGTGTGGCAAGTACCATACTTTTCCTGTTGACTGTCCGAGTTCTTCCTGTGGGACCTCCTCTGCATAACTGCTCTCAAAGATGTCACCAAGAAATGCAACATATTCCTGTTTATATTGCTCGTCCTTGTTCATTTTCCTTTTTAGGCTGTGGAGGCGCTGTTCTGCAATTTGGCGATTGTTTGGCATACAGACATCCGCCTTTCTGAAGGGTAGTTTCAGATTGTAATGTCCATCATTCAGAACTGCCTCGTTGGCCATTTTCAAAAATCCTTTGTCCTCAATGGAAATTTCAGTTTTCTCCTCAGATGCAACTTCATTAAAATCCTGATTGTACTGGGAGATCAGAAGCTCTTCCAGCCTTGCCACTGAAATCCTATTCACAGTAACACTCCTTACATTGCCAGTTCCCTTTCTAAGTGGCCCATTTACCACCCACCCCAGTAGTGTTCTGACTGCATAGGGGCCCCCACTTTGGCTATTAACAATCTCCCATGGTTCTATCAGGTTTGGAGCATTAGTTCCAATTAACAGCTCTACCTTGGCACTAATGGAGGGGATTTTGACTTTACTTAAATACCCCCATTGCGCTAAGTCATGTTGCCTGGGGATGTTGCTAGTTGTTACTGGCATCTCCTTTTGAGTGAAAGTGTCAGGAAGAGGTGAGAAGTAATCGCTGTCCAATGCCGACACCTCAATTCCTGAAACAACATGAGTGGGAACAGATTTTTCCTGATTCATTGTGCGTAGAAGAATTTGTGTTTTCCTTCCGTTTAGATTAAGCCGCGTCATGAGCTCCTCAGAGCAGAATGTGGCAGAAGACCCTGGGTCCAAGAGAGCATACACCTGCAAGACTTGGCCGCCCTTTGCTGCCTTAACCCTAACTGGGACGATTGAAAGTGCGCACTCTTGGTCTGCGCACTCACTGCCAATAACACCAGAGGGTTTTCCTGCTTCTTTAGCTGTGACGTCCTTAAACTCAATATGCAAAGCGCTTGGGTGAGCCTTCTTGCACACTTTACAAGTAAGTCGCTTTTTGCATTCTTTGCTAATGTGGCCTGCGGATAGACATCCAAAGCATATGCCCTTGGTCTTTAAAAAACGAATCTTGTCCCTATGTATTTTCTTCAAGAAGTCTTTGCACAAGTCCAATGTGTGCTCTGAGCTACAGAAGGGGCAAGAGGGTTCAGGCTTTGTCTCTTTTTGGGCAAGAGCAATGCTAGTGGCATAGCTACTGCCATACGACTTTGAGGGCTGTGACTTAATAGGGGATTTAGCCCTAACTCTACTAGATGACTGATCCTGTAGATTACCAAAAATTGGATCAGCTGCTATACAGGCTTGTTTTTCAATGAAGGAAACAAGATCTAAAATTCTTACCCTACGTCCTTGACGTTCTTGCAGCTCAAATGCCTTGTTAAGCCATTTCTCCCTGAGCTTGAATGGCAACTTGAGGACAATGCTTCTCATGCTGGATATGGTGTCCAGCTCCTGCATGTATTCCATTTCCTCCATGGCGTTGCAGCAGCTTCTGAGAAACATGGCATAATCTTGTAGCATTTTAGAATCATCAGATTTCATTTGAGTCCATGATAAAACCTTTTCCAAATATGCACAAGAGATCTTATATTTGTTTCCAAAGTTATCTTTTAGTAACTGCTTTGCTTTCTGATAGCCTCTGTCTGGTGACATGTATTCACAACTCTTGACCATTCGTTGTGCTTGGCCCTTAGTATATTGAATAATGAACTGTAACCTGTCTGTATTGTTGTCTGTTTTCCTTTCAATGTTCTGTTCAATTGAATGGATGAACGATTTGTATTCCAGAACATGTCCGTCGAAGAGTGGGATGTTTCGTTGGGGTAGGGTAGCTAGAAGTTGTTGTTTCATGAGCATCCTTGTCAGCTCACTTTGATTCTCCAAAACGTGGATGATGTGATTCCCCTGATCTGAGCTAGCATGTGGAATAACAGGGGGAATGTCAGAGGAATAGCTATGAGATGAGTGTTGGGCAGAGGGAAAGCTACATGTGGAGGTGTGTGGCTGTTGTGACCTAATATCACTGCCGGCACTGGGATGGAAAGTAGGCATGTCTGCGCCTAAATGTTGCCTATCTGCACCTGACTTAAGCGGGGGAAATTTAACATGGGTACCTGTCTTACTCCTGACTGCTGGAGCAGTCCCATCATGAGGATGAAGCGAATAGTCTAACCTTTCCTCCAGCTTTGCTTGTGTAGCTGTTGATGCATCAGATGTGTCTTGAGCTGCTTCAGCACCTAATACGGGCCCTTTAACAGAATGCACAGGGTTAGATACATTTGTTTCAGCATTTTTTAGCTTCAATTTCTGCATCCAATTCCAATGTTTCTCTCTTTTTCCTTAACATTTGTTCCTGTTCTTCTATTGCATGCTTCTCCTTTAATCTTGCAGCTTTTGCCACTAAAGCTAATCGTTCTGCCTCTGCGCCGACGCGCAATGACGAAGACAACGTAGATCTATTGGACCTATTGGAAACTGAAACTGATTGCGCATCAGTGTTATCGACGTCTGCAACATTAACAGATTCCGCTGGGTCCTCCTCCTCCTGCATGACGGCAGAAGAGGCCACCCCACCTTCGCTAGGGGCACCAGCGTCGTCTGCCTGCGAAATCCAGTTATTCACACGCCTCACGAAAGCCATGATCTGCATTTGTCGCGGCTTATACCATGCCTCGTTATCCTCCTTGCGTGCTTCCTCATCCAAAAACTCAGCGTAATTCGAATGCAAGGTTTGGAATGAGTCAAGCATTTCCTCAAACTTGGTTAAGTTTCCTCTCAATTCCTCAAGATACTCATTCCCTACCATCAAATTGTTCATTATGTTCATCCTTCGTGTAAGGTGAGACATTTTACCGGACCTAGCTGCGCGTAAACGCGCTGCCTGCTCACCGACTCCTTCCACCGGTGACATTTCGTAGGCTTCGTCCGAACTGTCCATCGTGCTTAAAATAAACTTCCAAAAATAACGAAAGGTATTTATCCTCTTTCAGATGATTCGAAACATCTCAAAAAAAAGATTCAAAACATTTCATGTCTTTTCCAAAAACAAAAACTAAATATCTCAGTTGATTAACGAAAAAATCATCAACGAAACATGTTTCTAAATTAGTCCATTATTACATGTTAACGAAAAATCCATTAACGTAATGGTATCTTCACTCACAAACCTCTGTGAAGCATTCCTTTGTTCTACTTGTTCCACGCGTTTGGCCAACGTTCCTTTGTCTCCAGATCGCATGAATCCAAAAACCATTGGGAAAAAAATAAAAAATCGAAGCATAGTTATTGACTATTGTAATGGCGAACAAACCGTGGTTGGGTTTTTCCTATAACCCCAAGATCCCAAGTTGTCCTTTTGCCACACGGAGAAAGCTGTTGATGGCATTGTTTGACGCGCAGTTTGTGTCCAAAAAAAGAGTAAGAGTTTGACTGTCCAAGGCCGTCCTTTGGCCGTCATTTATTGTAAATAAAATATAACAAATTAAGGATGCATATATATCAAGTTGCACAGTTCACAAACAGACGGTCAATAACTGTATCTGCTTGCCAGCCTTCTCCACGTCCATAGACGTCGGAACTAAGGGTGCGGGGGGTGCGGCCGCACCCCCTCCCATCCGCCCCCCCCATCAGCCTCCCTACCCACAGCATTATGCATAAAAAATAAAAATAAAGAATCTGAATTTAAACTGAATTTGTCTGACTTACTACATTTATCTCATAATTAGAGATGTCCGATATTATCGGCACACCGATATTATCGGCCCGATTTTTTTTGCCTTAAAACCGATTTTTTTTTATTTTATTTTTTTTATAGCTCAAATAAATGTTTTCAAAATTGTGCAGTACAGTGCACATTGTAATTGACTCATATTTGTGCATTTATTCAATTAAGGTTATTGAGTTTTAGTTAAAGAAACATACTGCTATGTTGCACATAGTTGTTCAGGTACAATGTTTTATCATTTGTGAAGTCAAGTTTGCCCTATTTGTTGTGGGCATTGTCAAGATTATCTCAGGGAGAGTGTAATCCAAACTGTTGTCTGAGACCATTAAAAAAATAAAAATAAACATGCCACTTTTCCCTTAAATTAAGTTGAAGTATTTTTCTTATTTTGCACAGACAATGTTAACATTTGGAAAGCCTTGTTGCATTCAAGAATGCATCCATTGGGGCATCACAATAACATTAAGCATGTTGTGTTAATTCCACAACAGGAGATATGTAATGTTACCTAAATTAGGTTTGAGGAAAAATAACCCAAATATCGACATCGGTATCGGCTGATATCGGAATCGAAAATTTAGAGTTGGACAATATCGCATATCGGATATCGGCAAAAAAGCCAATATCGGACATCCCTACTCATAATGCACAGATCATGTGACATGCAACCAGGCTGCGTTGACAGCTCAGTGTGACGTAGGCTAAAATAAACAAAGTCTTTTGTTTCGCGGGCATTGTTGTTTTGATATGATCGCGCGCATTGTTGTTAGCTTACAAGACTTGTTCAATGAATCAGCAATGTCTCAGAAAAGAATTTCAGATTTTTTTTTAAAACCGGCGCCGCCTGACCCAGCTAAACGTCCGAGACAGACACCTGAACCCTGTGTGCCAGCAACCGGACAGCAGCAGGCAGCCGAAAGACCCGCCGGTCCTCATCCTCCCTCCCCAGTGCTACCCGGTGCTAGCCAAGAGGCAATATCATTCAAACCACCACAGGATTACAATTTTCCTGCCAGGAAGTTCAGCGGTGAGAACTTCAGTCGTTCCTGCAAGGCCGCCTGGTTCAGAGAGTGGCAGTGGCTGGAGTACATTGCGGTCAGTGATGGCATTGTGTGTGGTGTGTGCAGGTCAGCTGTCAAAAGCAAGTTGGTCGGGTCAGACACCGACAGTCTGTTTTTGAAAGATAAAGGCTTTTCAAATTGGAGAAAAGCAACGGAGAAGATCAGAGACCACGAGAAGACTCGCATTCATTTAGATGCGATGCAAAGATTGGCTGCATTGAAAACAACGCCAATTAATGCATTACTCTCTGAGGCCGCATTATAGTTTGTTAATCATTGATACTGTAAGTGTGCGTCTCTCCCCGACCCTCCCAAAAAAAAATCCCGCCCCCCCTCTCAGAAAATAGTTCCGACGTGCCTGTCCACATCATGCACTTCCGTGGCCTATTTAAAGGGTACACCATCAGCACCTGTCGCAGGTGTGCACTCACCAAAGGTGGGAAAGAAGGAGAAATTAGTGAGTCACTAAAATCATAAAAAACTTAAATGCGGCTCCTAAAACTAATATAGTGGAGAAATTTCGAATCTCTTTAACATTCACCACTGAGATATGGGCACTCCCAAATAAAAATAATACCCATACCCACAATAACAATGGGTATCACTGTCACACTGTGAATTCTTCATAAAACACTTGAGAGTTACGGTTGGTTCAATAGATCCAACATCGCTAGCCAACCAATCACCCGGGGTCTCATTCTCACGTGACTACGTGGCTCATTGGGCCAATCAAAGCTCATCAATGCAATGCAAATACGACATTCTACATTCCCCTTCTTTAGTTGAACACCTCCAATAACAGGAAACATGCATGAAAAGAATATCTCAGAATAAAGAGCTGTTTTGTTAAACGAGTTTCCTGTAGAAATGACAACTGTCTGCAAGTGACACACACCAGAAAAGCCATTTTGAACATGTCCTAAGAAACAGCATAAACATTCACATATCACATGCAATGCATGGTAACATGTTCTTTATTTTATTTTTATTTTTTTAACTACATACATCAGTGGCAGAACACTGCTGTTTGATTAAATGTTGTACTTGGGGTTGGGCTTCAAGGGTCTGCCATATCTGGAACAAGGGGTTGAGTGCTTGGTAGGTGTTGGGGGTCTCACCGGAGTGGCCAAGTGAGTGCTTATTGTGCGTGGGGGGCTGTGTCTCTGGGGACATTGGGACACTGGGTGGTCTCGAGATGTTTTCATTGTCGGATGCTGGATCTGCTGATGAAGATGGATCAATCTCTACGGCCTGAGGGTGTTGTTCTGCTACAGGCAGCAGATGGCGTCGATTCATGCGGTACTCTCTACCCTCCGACTCGACCAGGTAAGATCTTGGTTCAGCGGCAGCCCTTTTGACAATGCCTATTTTGTCATGTGCTTTCTCTGATGCAGTCGGACCACCTGGGAATTGTGGAGTGGAGTGAGAGACTGGCTGCCACGATTGTAGATTTTTTTCTGGTTCTCTCTCCTCTTTAATAGATGATTGTGGACCGTCCCAGAGTTCAATGGCTTTGACTTCAGCAGGTGTTTGCTGACTGGCAGGTTTGTGCGGGCTTCCCTGGACATCAATCTTTGTGCAGGGGAGCCTGGGGTGCCATCTCTTGGGCACATTTCTGATACTTAGCAGATTCAGTAGTAGGTCGGTCCCATCTCTTTTAGATGTTTCCAACAGGCGCTTTGCGCTTCGCACTGCTTGCTCTGCCAGTCCATTCGCTTGATGGTATTCTGGACTGCTAGTGACATGAGTGAAGTCCCAGTCTTTGGCAAAGTCACAAAAGGTCTGACTCGTGAACTGTGTGACACAGTTAATAGGTTGTGGGGAATTCCATGAACAGAGAAATGCCATTTCAGCTTGTTAATCACACACCATCCTGAATATGAGTCAACTAGAATGAGGTAATGATGGCTGTTCCATTCAAATAGATCTGTTGCCACTGTTGACTAGGGGAGCTCTGGGACTGCATGTAGTTGCAATGGCTCCTTTGGCTGATGAGATTTCAAGGCATTGCAGCTGCTGCATGACTGTACGAAGTTATCAATGTCTTTTGTCATTGTCGTCCAAAACATCACATTGCGTGCTCGTCGCTTGGTGGCCTCTGCAACAGGATGGCCTTTGTGTAGCAGTGTGAGGTATTCTTTGTGCACCATTTGTGGAATGACTGCTCTTGTCCCTTTCATTATTATTCCATCTTCCACGGAAAGCTCATCTCGGAATGGGAAGAAATGTTTTACTATAGCTGATACACTGCTCAGCCGTTCCGGCCATCCATGTCTGATGATGTTATTCAGGGTTTGTAAAGGCACATCTTCCATTGTGTGGTTGCGTAGCTCATCTCGGCGAGAGGATGAGATGCGCGTGATGGTGCTGTGTGGAGAGGCTTTTTCAGGATTGAGACCAAGGGTTGATGGTCTGTCTCAGCGATAACTGGTTTACCATATATGTAATCATAACATTTAAAACAGGCAAACAGCACGGCAAGCAGTTCTTTTTCTATTTGTGCGTATCCTTGCTCAGTTTCTGCAAGGGAACGAGAGGCATAGGCCACAGGACTGCCATCCTGGAGACACGCACTGCTAAGGCCGTATTGTGAAGCGTCACATGTGAGAGTGACCGGTTTGTGCACATCGTAGTATGACAGCACAGGTGGTGATATCACACGCTGCTTCAGTGTGTCGAATGCCTTTCATTGTTGCTCTGACCAACACCATGCTTGGTCCTTGTGCAGGAGCTGATGCAGGGGTGCTGTAATGTTGCTGTGGTTAGGAATAAACTTTCCAAGATAGTTCATTATTCCAAGGAAACGTTGTAGTGCAGCTTTATCCTCAGGTGGCGGGATGTCAGCGATCGACTGAAACTTTGCTGGGTCAGGCTTGAGCCCCTGTTCGGTGAAGATGTGTCCAACGTAGCTGACCTCCTTAAGTTGAAATTTGTATTTTTCTGGATTCAGCCTTAGCTGGACCTTACGTGCCTTGTCTAGCACTTCTCGTCGTGCTCTTTGAGGTCTCTTCCACCAACGATGATGTCATCAACAATTATGGCACATGGGAGGCCCACAAATATCTGCTCCATAGATCTCTGAAAAACCTCTGAGGCGGCACTGATGCCATATGGCATTCGTAGATAGCGAAAGCGCCCAAATGGTGTGGCAAAAGTGGTGAGAAACGAGGAATTTCTATCTAGTTTGATTTGCCAGAATGAACACTTGGCATTAAGCACTGAAAACACTGTTGCACCCGACATTTCGGCAGCCACTTCCTCGACCGTGCGCATTGGATGGTGTGGCCGCATTATTGCTTCATTTAGGTCCCTTGGGTCAATGCACTACCGTATCTTGTCAGTGTCTTTTTTGTGTGTGGCTACCATTGAGGATACCTCCATGAAAATACCTTCTGTGGGCTCGGAGATGGGTGTGATGACTCCCGATTTCACCATGGTCTGCAATTCTGTCTTCACCTTGTCCATCATTGCTACTGGAACGCGACGAGGCGGGCGGACGACAGGAGTGACATTTGGATCCAACTTCCTGTAGTATGTGACTGGAAGGTAGCCCACTTCGTCACTGAACTGGTCGGCATAGTCATTAAACCAATTGTGCGGTGAATTTTGTCTTTCCTTCAGGTCTACATGAAAAACTTCATGTAGTCATCAGACATTTCTATACAAGCCGGCAGCCCTAGTAGTGTCTGGACATTTCTGTTTACCACATGGAATTGTTGGGTGTAGAATCTATGGCTGCTCAGCCGACATTTTAGCAGCACAGTCCCTTCAGTTTTTGTCCCTGTACCTCCATATGCCACCAGCTTCACCCTCCTATTATTGTCAACCATTTCTCCATTTCCAACCTGATTGAGTGTATCCAATGAGATGACGTTGCACTTTGCGCCAGTATCGACTTTCAGTTTGAGTTTTTTACCATTGACGGTTACACAGCAGTTCAATTCATCTTTGATATTCCTGTTATTTTCATTTAAAGCATTTATTTCACTGCTTTCTACAAATGACAGTCCATCAACGAAGTCATCACTGCAGCTATCTGAGTTGGTTTGAGCAACTTGGTGCACAGACTTCTGTTGTTTGCTTTTAAATGCAGCTCTGCAGTGGCTTCGGATATGGTTTAATTTGTTGCATTGATGGCATTGCTTACCATGTGCGAGGCAAAGTTCTTTTTTCGCTGGGTGTTCATGGCCACAGCTCCTGAGGCTTATGATGTTTTCTGATGCACCTTGATCTTTCTGTTGCTTATGGCCATGCCGGTATCCTCTCTTGCCTCGGTACACCGCATCCACGCTCATTGTTGAGGTGCGCGGAGTAGACGCTAGTGTTCTCGTATGCTGTTTGGTCAGCTCGTTAATCTGGCCTATTTTGATAGCTTTTGCCAACGTTAGCTCACACTCACGTAGCAGTATCTTCGTCACGCTATCAGAGTTGATGCCGCATACTAGCCTGTCTCTAATTAGTTCATCCTTCAGTACTCCAAAATCACACGTTTTGGCTTTATTTCTAAGTGCACTTAGATATGACTCTATGGTCTCACAAGGTTTTTGGTTCCTTGTGTTGAAAGAATGTCTCTCCATCGTGATGTTCGTTTGCGGATTGCAAATGTCCCTGAAATTTTGTTTCAAACACTCTTGATTCTCCTGCGATTCAGCTGGGCGGACCACGTCGCCATCATCGTCCAGCTGAGCCACAGCATAGGTAAAAGTGCATTCTCTCTTGATAGCCTCGCTTCCTGCTAGATTGAGGAGTATGTAGGCTTTCGTCTGATCTGGCTAGTCACCGTAAGCTGCAGCTATGAAGGCATCATATTCCTGTTCGAATAATCGCCAGTTATCCGCGATTTTGTTATCGAACCCCAGCGGATCTGGACGCCGAAATCCATCAGCCATGTCTTCCTCTTCGCGCAGAAAAGTCTGAATCCCCATCAAATATTTACGGTCCAATTCCAGAGAACGTTCCACTAAACACGTGTAGTAAGACGTAGACGTTTTACTTCTAACCCTGCGTCACACGAAAAGACGCATTTGCTGCCCGTACGCATTGTCGCTGAAGTTTTGCGACGCAGCAAATCAAGTTTTGCAGCGCAGCAAAAGTTTTGCGGCACAGCAAAGGTTTTGCAGCGCAGCAAAACTTCTGCTGCGCCGCAAAACCTTTGCTGCGCCGCAAAAGATTCTCCTCCCCTGGCCAGGCATTTGGCTCAGCGACACACACACACACACACACACACACACACACACACACACACACACACACACACACACACACACACACACACACACACACACACACACACACACAATACCCAACCCAAACAAAACCAGCAAAAACATGACACGGCAACATTGCCCAATGTTGTCACAATGGACATGGGACAACGGCAGAGGACATGTTTATTTCCAAATGTCTGCAAGGATTGGTTTACAAGAGAGATAGTAAAGTGGTGCAAAACAGTTAAATTATTCACCCACGTAAACACGTTACCTGCTGTTAACAATGGGCCATCGTAACAAATCGCCTGCTCGGCATGCCATGCATATATGGATGCAGCTTTGAAGGGGACGCAAAACACAGCTTTGGCAACGCTGTTGAACGCTGTTTGGCTGTCATCACGCGTTTGCTGCCGAAAAGTTGAAATATTTGAACTCGAGCAGCATTTGTCGCGCCGCAAAATACGTGAACGCGCCTGCAGCGCAGCACGGCCGTGCCCGGCAGCGGGCACGGGCGTGCTGCGCTGCAAATCAAATCTTGCCGCGCCGCAAATCAAATCTTGCTGCCGGTTTTCTCATCAGCAAGTGGTTCGGCAGCAAACCCGCTACGCGTCTCTACATTCACTTTGAATGGGATCGTGCTGCGCGGCATCTTTTTGCATCTTTTGGTTTGAACGCAGAGTGACACCATGTAGAATAGCTCAGACGGAGGCTTTCTTATGGAGTTTTATTTAACATCGCCCAGCTAATACATATTATCAGTTCCAACATCGCTAGCCAACCAATCAACCGGGGTCTCATGCTCACGTGACTACGTGGCTCATTGGGCCAATCAAAGCTCATCAATGCAATGCAGATACAACATTCTACACGTACATACTGTATACTGATATGAATGAATATATGAATGGAGGAATTTATGTGTGGGTTGTGTTTGGGGAACATGTCTGACAGGGCTGTGAGTACCGGATGACGTAGGCCGGTACAATTTTCGCCACCGGTATAAATTTAGTGTGACACCGGCACTAAAGAGAGAAAAAAAGAGTGCATCCTCATTGTACCCAGCACTTCTGAAAATGTACTTCCGAATGCGTCTCTGTCCCCAGCACATTTCAAACCAAACAGACGCCCATGCATTAAGGTACCCAAAAAGCTTCACTTCTGGTAAACAAATGATTAAAAAAGCGTCACTACTGGTGAACGAATGGATCGAATGAGTAACAACTCTTCATCAGTCAGATCCAGCTCTACCAGTCGATCCAGTGCGGGAACCAAGCCAGCCCTAGACAGCGCTTCAAACCAAGGGCGGCAGGTTTAAAGCATGCCCTGCAGCGGTGGACATTTGCTTTTAAGCCTTCTACATTACTAATGCTACATAATAAACCTTAAATGTGAATATTAATGTAGTATTGTGTGTATGTGTTGTGAATATCTTCATTAAAATATGACAGTCATCTCGTCTGTGCCCTGTTCATTTAATAACTAATTGTGAAATCCCAGTACAATTCAGTTGCTTTCATAATCAATTGGTCAGTTTGCTAATTCACAGAAGGATTAATTAATACAGTATCCCCTAGTCTGTTTACCAGTAACTCCTCAGTTGTTACTGAATAACTCACTTAGGGCCCCAGTCGTTCATCATTTATTACTCAGTAACAAATACAGTAGTCCCCTGGTCTGTTTAACAGTAACTCCTCAGTAGTTACTGAACATAGTATGTCACTTAGGGCCCCAGATAGGGCCCCAGTCGTTCATCATTCGTTACTCAGTAACGAATACAGTAGTCCACTGGTCTGTTTACCAGTACCTCCTCAGTAGTTAATGAATAACAGTCACTCAGGGGCCCCAGTTAGGGCCCTGGTTGTTCATCATTCATTACCAAGGGCGTCAGTTTGTTTTTAGAAGTGGTTGGGACAATAACCATAAGCTTGAGTGTGGTTTGAAAAGTGCTGGGTACCCTTATGTAAGCTATACATGCATTCAACGCTGCATTACAATATGCTCTACAGTGTATTGTCAGGTGTTGAAAATACTATCCGAACAATACAAGTTGAAAACCACAGTTTATGTTTTGGCTTGTTCTGCAAAATGGCGTTGGAAACACCAGGGTATTGGCTCGGGATATGTAATACTAATACACACAGGACAAAGAACAGTGTTGGCAATTTAACACTTATCTTGACATTAACAAAGTTTACCAGACAAACAATGCCAGACTGTAAAGGGGTACGAAATGAAACGAGGTACTGAGCATCAGCCTTTTGAAGACGAGCAAGGGCTGCTGGTAGCATATGTTATGCTACATTAAAAAAAAAAAGAAAAGCGCCCAGAGGAGAATTGCATCTGCCAAATCCTGACCACCAGTTAACACTTGCGAAGGACCAATGTAGACTTCACTCGTTACAACATCATAAGCAAATTGCCCGCCAATAAAATCCCCTACAGTTTAGGATAATAATACAGGTTATGCGAGAACATATTTATGTCAGGATAGGCCTACCAGGCTCCAAGTCGTCACATATCTCAACCAGACAAAACAACTATAACCACATTGGCATAGCAATCGCACCGTGTGTAGCTGCTACAAGCTGCAATCTATATAAACAATGCATACTAGCTGGAGCACCAGTGGCGTCACTAGGCTGTTTTATTCGGGGCTAAAGCCCCGGATCAAATTTGATTAGCCCCGAATCTTTTATGTTAAAAAAAAAAAAAAAAAAAAAATTTTGATATTTTGCTGCATGCATAGCCTGTGCCATATCCGCCCGTCGAACATGCTCCCATTTGTTAGGACTCTTGCGTAGGTTACTGCTCGGAATTTCTGTTCTACTGCTCAAGATTTTAAGCCATTAATTGATGAACTTGCATTGAAGAAAATATGTCAGTTTTCTGTGGGCTGTAAATAGGCCAATCTATGAGGTTAAATAGCATTTCCACTATAAAATGATGCAGAAAAGGCACAGATAGATGAATAAGAATCCACCAGAATGCAGGAAATTAAGTGTTTGACGCTCAAAAAATGTTTGGGAGCACCCCCATACCCCCACCTATAATTTGTCCCCGAAAATGTTGAAATGAACCTAGCCTATATGACCCTATACGCAGGTTGTATGCAATATATTCATAGATATGTTGTCTTTACTTTTTGTATTAAAAAGAAGGCATGTCAGTAAACTCCATGCCGGCCCTTAGTGTGATTATCACTTCATCATAGAGTGGCCCTTCGTGAAAATGAGTTTGACACCCCTGATATAGGTAATGTAAGGTCTGTCTCACTTGTATTAATTTTACTCTGAAATAACTTGAATGGAACATTAGATGTCTGGGGATAAGCAGCAGTCAGGTAGCAAAGCTATAATTACCTGCCTATTTGGTTTATTTAGGGAAAGCATTATGAAAAAAAATGTGCATGTGCAATAAAGTATACAACAAAATTTGCCACGCGCGCACTGTCCTATTCCCTCTTGGGCTAAGCCCCAGATGTTTCAGAAACCTAGAAACGCCCCTGTGGAGCACCAACCAGAATCAGATCACAATCGCTTAGGACCGTGGGTAACCTTTGGCGAGGTCATCACGAGCAAACAGAACCAGCAGCAAAGTTTACGTAAACCAATTTCTTACCTTATGTGGCCCTCCACATGCAGGCTAGATAATGTATCCATATCGTTATCCAGTGTCACAAACATGCTTTTTACAGGAAGCAAAAGGACCGGCTATTTTCTGAATAAAACTGTCAATTTTGGCTGTCCGTCTTGAAACTTCTCCAGTGTGTTCACTGTGCGTTCACACCAAACGCGATAGGGCGACAGGATCCCATACAAAGTGAACGTATAGATAGTGAACGTAGCGTATGGGTCGAAAACCGGCGACAAGTTTTGATTTGTCGCGCCACACTTTCGCCGTGCACAGGCGAGCGCGTTCACGAGGATTTGTGGCGCGACAAATTCGCTCAAGTTGAAATATTTCAACTTTGACGCGAATTTCGCGTGATGACAGCCAATCAGCGTTCAACAGCGTGGCCACTGAGTGACATGTGTAACGTAATAGCCAATCAGCGTTCAACTGTCAAACTAAGTGCAGTGCAGTGCAGTCCGGGGTGAACTGCAGCATGGAGGAGAAAGTGATTATTGCCGTTTGCGACTCTCAGAGCTTTATATATAATAGTATATAATATAATATAATTGTATGCATAATATCACACCCAAAAGCTCAGTGCGCCTCCGGATGGCCGTAGCACGGTGAGCTCTCATAGGGATTGGGCTTCTCAGGGTTTGTTTACCGGCGTTGCTATGGGTTCCACTCTTGTGTGTTCCAACGGTTTATTAGGTAGGCCTATCTTATAAATGATGTTTTCGTGCGCGCCTATCGCATGATTTTAGACTCGACGATTTCGGTTGAGTATGTGGGATTTTTTCAGTCGCAATTGGTTTGCACATTTTTAAAAGTGGTGGGGACAAAATTTGTATTTTAAATAGTGGGGGGGACATGTCCGTAATCGACGCCTATTTTCATTACTCAGTAATGAATACAGTAGTCCCCTAGTCTGTTTACCAGTAACTCTTCAGTAGTTACTGAGTTACTGTCAATAAGGGCCCCAGATAGGGCCCTGGTCGTTCATCATTCGTTACTCATTCTTTCTTCAGTAACTACCTAAGTTTTTGCGTATCTTATTGTAAAGTGTTACCACATTTGGGATAAAATATAGAGTAAATTAGCTGTTCTGTTATAGTAATAAAATTCGCGTTTTTAAAATTTGGATATTTAATAAAAAAACATTAATGACTTTAGTAAGAAAAGGGTTAGTATTAGTAGTACTAACCCTTTTCTTAGTGTGTGTCGAGGTAAAAGATTGTGAATAAATAAAGAAAGAATAAAACCTAAGAAGAACAACAGTGGAACGCTGCATGAAACACTCATCTAATAAATAGATTCATAAATATGCCTAAGAAATAAATGAAAATTGCTATGAATGGAATAAAAAAATAACTAGAAAATAATTATGAAATTAAATGAAGGTTGAATTATGAAAGTAGCGATTTAAAATACTAATTCTATAGATAAACCTATATAGAGTCATTTATGTGTGAATATTGAAATGTAATTAAACATTAATTTATTTCAGGATTTATTTCATAGCCATATATTTTTGTTTCATAGGCATGTTTGCTCCTTTATTTATCAATTTCCAATTGATATATTTACTTGAATGGTATTCCATAGAAAAACGGCAACAAACACCATCAAACACCGACAACAAACCGACAAAAGTGCTCGGTTGCTGGTTGTCGTCGGTTGATGTTGACTGTTGTCGGCTGTGGTCCGCTGTTGTCAGCTGTTTGTTGGCTGTGGTCGGCTGTTGTTGTAGTAGATTTTAACCGAGATATAAAACACTCCGACTAATTTAAGAGAGAGTAGAAGAAATCAAGGGGTCCGGAGCAAGTATTGACAAAAGACTATCGTTTAAAAAAAGCATCAACGATAACAGCCGAGTGGGTTTGCAAAGACACTGGCGGTTCACAAACTCCAGCGTCTTTCTATACACACAAACAGAGCAGTTTCTCCTTGAGGTGTCCGCCTCCATTCATTCATAAATCCGTCTTAACCTGAATGGTCAGCAAATGGTCAACAAAGATAGCCCAAGACACTAGGCTGAGGTCAGCATGCTTAAACCCCCTAGCTTCCTGCTCCTATTTGGGGTTCCACCATGTGTTCTAACCTCAGACTCCCAGGCTCCAAGCTCTGGATCAGAATCCAGAGACACCTTAAATGTTTTCTACCATTAGATATACAGGCCTAATAATAATCATAGTTTACCATAGAATATAATCATTAATTTCTACCGCATTGTCAGCTGTGGTCGGCTGTTTGTCGGCTGTGGTCTGATGTTGTTGGCTGTTGTCGGGGGAAGGTGTTGGTGTGAACTTGTTGATTGATACGTTCCGTTCACCCTTCAATGGGATCCTGCCGTTGTCGGGCAGTGGGAACCTTTAGACTGGTCTGGATTACTGGTCTGCTTCTCTCCATTCATGCTCACATCTGCACATCTGCTGAGTACTGGAGGTTATGTGTTTAGTGACGAAATCACTAACCATGTCTCTCTCTCTCTCTTCCTCTCTCTCTCTCTCTCTTTCTCTCTCTCTCTGTCTCTCCCTAGGACGGCATGGGGAAGCTCCGCGTCACTAAGGAGGGCGTGCGTCTGGAGGGCGAGTCGGAGTTCCTTCATCCGCTCTACGTCAAAGAGATCAGGTCACGCAGGGTGAGCCCTGGAAACGCTTTTCTCTAACACCTCCTCTCCTCCTCTCCAAGTATTGGATTGAATGGGGCATGATCGATCATGCCAAAGGAGATGACGCATGCACACGCACACACACACACACACCCACCCACCCACCCACGCACGCACGCACGCACGCACGCACACACACACACACACACACGCACACGCACACACACACACACGCAGCATCCCCCAGGCGTCTTCAGAGAAACGATAGGTGTGTGATTCTAATGGGGAAGTAACCAACAAAAGCAAACGTGAAAATAAATGACTGCTATGTCAACTGGTATGGATCCGCCCAGGATGCTTCCACCATTTTAATTGAATCTGATTTCATTGATTGTACACTGCTGCATTTACAGTATCAATGCCACCTAAAATACCGGCTCTCGGTTGGGAAAGGGAGCTTTCTCTAGGTGAGAAAATGTATACAATGGCTTAATTCACTACTCAATTAACTAGTCATGAGGGAATGAAAGTTGGATGTCATGTCTTTGACCTTAGTACAAGCATTAATGTTTCTATGACGGCAAGACAATGTGTAGATGAAGTAGATATGAACGTAAGAATGGTGTACGTGTGTGGGTGTGTGTTTGTGTGTGTGTGTGAGTGTGTGTGTATTAGGATGCATGCGTGTGTTTGCGTGAGGCTGCTTCATGTGTACAGACTAGCATGTAAATCCTCTAACGGCCTCTAGGTGGTTCACTAGAGAAGAGCATGTAGTTCCTCTATCGTCCTCTAGGTGGTTCACCAGAGACTAGCATGTAGTTCTTCAGGTTCACTAGATTAGATTAGATTAGCTTCACTTTATTGTCAATGCACAGTAACAGGTAACAATGCAACAAAATGTAGGTGGGTCTAACCAGAGTGCAAACATCAGTTTGAGCAACATGTATAAATATTAGTTGTAGGCATAGATCTTTTTTTTTAATCTAGATTAATTTCAAAATGAATCTAGATTAATCTAGATTAAAATGGCAAACGGCAAGAAATCTGTTCGTTTACCTTGACAGCGGTCAATTATACTGGGCAATGGTGATTTATCAAATATAATTCACCACTGGAAGTTGTGAAGAGCCCATGCAAGTGAACGGAGCATAAACAAAAATAATTGACAGCTGAACGTTGGGAAGGCCCATGCAAGTGAACAGTCTACAGCATTGAGAAGAGCTGTGTAATTATCCATAATAATGTAAGGTTTAGAAGTTAAATATTTGAAAGTTGTAGAATAAATTAATATAATTTATATTGGAGTTAATTTGCTATAAATGTACTTACAATTTTTAGTCAGTTAATCATTTACATATTTATGTTACACAATTATTACATATTTATATGTTTACATATTTAACACAGTCAGGATATTCTGTTGAATCTGCCTCTCTGATTCCCTCACGTTTACCTCAGTCTAAATTCTAGCTTCTGATTGGTTAGTTCAGTCACGTGATGCGTCTGAACAAGGAAGTGTTTGAAAATAGATTAACGGCGATATTTTTTTTACCCCGCGATAAAAGTTTTGCGTTAACGCAGCCGTTAACGCCGATAACGGCCCACCACTAATACATATACTTACAGTATAATATCTGTGCAGCAAAAGTTAATTACAACAGTTATACAGTAAAGTGCAGGTAGTGCAGAAACGTTTGATTTAGTAGTAGGGACTAGGCAGTATGAGAAATGGATGGGTATTTTGTAAGCAGTCTGACAGCTGAGGGGAAGAAGCTGTTTATAGTCCTGTTAGTTTTGCCCGGGAGGCTGCGGTAGCGTGCCCCAGAGCGGGTGCCAAGTTGAAGGGTAAACAGTCCATGGTTGGGGTGAGGGATGTCCTTTATGATGTTGCGTGCTTTTCGAAGGCACCTCTTCTCGTATATTGAGGTTATGGTAGGGAGAGTGGTCTTGGTGATGCGTTGGGCAATCTTCACAACCCTCTGCAGTGATTTTTGGTCCTTGATGGTGCAGTTGCCGTACCAGACTGTGATGCAGGTGCTGAGGATGCTCTGGATGGTACAGCGGTAAAAGTTCAACAGCACTTGGGGGGATAGATGGACTTTAGCCAATTTCCTGAGGAAGAACATGCACTTATGTGCCTTTTTGATCAGGGTTGTGATATTGGGGGTCCAGGAGATGTCCTAAGATATGTGGACTCCAAGGAACTTATAGCTGGTGACACGTTCAACCTCCTTCCCATTGATATGGACACGGCGGTGTGTGCCTATTTTGTTCCTCCTGAAGTCCACGATGATCGCTTTAGTCTTGCTTGTCTTGAGGGCCAGGTTGTTGTTGCTGCACCACTCTGCCAGGTGCCGGACCTCTTCCCTGTATGCCGACTCGTTGTTTAGTCACTAGTGACTAGCATGTAGTTCCTCCAGCGGCCTATAGGTTGTTCACTATAGAGACTAGCATATAGTTCCTCCAGCGGCCTATAGGAGGTTCACTAATGACTAGCATGTAGGTCCTCCATCGGCCAATAGGTGGTTCAATAGAGACTAGCGTGTAATTCCTCCAGCCGCCTTTAGGAGGTTCACTAGAGACTATCATGTAGTTCCTCTCGCGGCCTTTAGGAGGTTCACTAGAGACTATCATGTAGTTCCTCTAGCAGCCTATAGGAGTTTCACTAGAGACTAGTATGTAGTTCTTCAGGTTTACTACAATAGTATCCAGCTGCAGCCCCGGAGAACAACACCCTGGCGTGACAGAACATAGATATATATATTAACTAGATGCCCTACGGCGGCGTCTAGAACGTCACCAGTGATCTGCACAAACGCTAATACTCTTATCTCGCTGAAATCTTGATGGATTTACAAACGATTATATTTCTTACAAACGTTATTAAGGTGGTTATAATTCTGGATGCTTGAACATGTTTAAATTGCAGATTTTCTCTTCGAAAAACTACTTAATCGTGCAGCTTAGTTGTGTATCACGGGTAGGCTACCAAGGAATTTAACATCGATGGGAGAGGCAGAACCTCAGATTGAAGAGGAACAATGCGGTTTTCGCCCTGGACGTGGAACAACGGACCAGCTCTTCACTCTCGCAAGGATCCTGGAGGGGGCCTGGGAGTATGCCCATCCGGTCTACATGTGTTTTGTGGATCTGGAGAAGGCGTATGACCGGGTCCCCCGGGAGAAACTGTGGGAGGTGCTGCGGGAGTATGGGGTAAGGGGGTCCATCCAATCTCTGTTCTCCCAAAGCGAGAGCTGTGTTCGCGTCCTCGGCAGCCAGTCAGTTTCGTTCTCAGTGTGTGCTGTTCTCCGCCAGGGCTGCGCCTTGTCACCAATCCTGTTTGTGATATACATGGACAGGATATCGAGGCATAGTCATGGTGGGGAGGGGTTGCAGTTCGGTGGTCTGAGGATCTCGTCACTGCTTTTTGCAGATGATGTGGTCCTCATTGGATCATCGGCCTGTGACCTTCAGCACTCACTGGATCAGTGTGAAGCGGCTGGGATGAGGATCAGCACCGCTAAATCTGAGGCCATGACTCTTAGCAGGAAACCGGTGGATTGCTTACTCCGGGTAGGAAATGAGTCCTTAGCCCAAGTGAAGGAGTTCAAATACCTCGGGGTCTTGTTCGCGAGTGAGGATGGAGCGTGAGATTGGCCGGAGAATCTGAGCAGCGGGGGCGGTATTGCGTTCGCTTTACCGCACCGTTGTTACGAAAAGAGAGCTGAGCCGCAAGGCAAAGCTCTCGATCTACCGGTCGATCTTCGTTCCTATCCTCACCTATGGTCATGAGGGTTGGGTGATGACCGAAAGGACGAGATCGCGGGTACAAGCGGCCGAGATGAGTTTTCTCAGAAGGGTGTCTGGCGTTTCCCTTAGGGATAGGGTGAGAAGCTCAGCCATCCGTGAGGAACTCGGATTAGAGCCGCTGCTCCTTTACTTAGAAAGGAGTCAGCTGAGGTGGTTCGGGCATCTGGTAAGGATGCCCACTGGAAGCCTTCCTTGGGAGGTGTTTCAGGCACGTCCAGTGGAGAGGAGACCTCGGGGAAGACCCAGGACTAGGTGGAGAGATTATATCTCAACACTGGCCTGGGAACGCCTCGGGATCCCCCCGTCAGAGCTTGTCAATGTGGCCCGGGAAAGGGAAGTCTGGGGCCTCCTGCTTGAGCTGCTCCCCCCGCGACCCGACCCCGGATAAGCGGACGAAGATGAGATGAGATGATGAGATGAGATGAGAGGCAGAATTACTATTTTCAATATAATTTAAATTGAACATGATTAAACTGAAGTTGCACATGATTTCCAATCGGGTTTGTTTGTCTTTTATTATGAATTCTACAGGAAATTGCTGACAAGTGAAGATGCCAGACTTTTGTGCAGCCTACGGAAGCGTTAATCTGCAAACTCTCGAAACGAGAACCCGTGGGATCACCTTTCACCTGTAGGATATTACAATATTATGACTTTTATTTTTAGGATAATCGTTAGTTACTTAGTGGAAGTATATACAATACAGGTCCTGTTACATAGGAACAGCGGGGCCAGTATGACATAATAGTATTGCTAGATTGCTGTTGACACAAGGCTTTTTAGAATATGTTTGTTAACACAATCACTGAATGGAATTTTGGACACCTTTTTATTGTTATTAGTGTGGTGAATCTTAAATACTGATGAAAATGTTGACAATAATCAACATGCAGCCTTCCTTGATGTATATTTGTAAAGGGAAATCTTGCACCTATTTTAGAACATTATTCTATTTTTCTTAGAACCTAACAATTATTCATAAGTATGTACTGTCATACCTACATCTCTGACGTTTATACCAAACCAAACCGTTGAAAATTTAGCAAGTTATGGTTATTTAAAAAGTACATGAATCACTACCAACACAATGTTATTGGTGAGCGGTTTACTGTGGTAAGATGGCCGCCAGTGGTGACGTTCGACTCCATTCGCCCACACCGCGGATGAGGCATCTAGTTAATATATCTATGGCTGTTTCCCAATGTGAAGGCTGCAGCCTTGCTAGGACGCGTCCTTGCTAGTCGCGTCCTATGGCGATGAGACTAGAGTGCTAGCTCGAGTGCTTCCTAGCGTTTGTAACGTTCGGTCTTTGGAACAACTTGCTAGTGTGGAAGCGCTTCCGCTGCCGCTTTTTAATACTGCGTTTACACTTGTAAACACGTGTGCGCTTATGAATAAAACATGGCAGAAATCAAGTTGATCGATATTTATTTGACTTTTGTCTGCGAAGAATGCGGTCATGTCTCCTTCGCATGGAGCCTCTTTGAGGAGGTCACAAAAGCTTTGTTGCGGTTGATCATGTTGTCTTTATTAAAAAAAAACAACATTAGATTTTTATAAAACGAAGTGAAATTGTCTGAGAACTTAATTAATGCATCACATTTACAGTATGGTTGATTACTATTATGCAGGGGGAAAAAGACAAAGAAAGTGATGATAAACATGTATTTATTTGGATATATTATTTAACTGATCTGATTCATTCATATATACCTGCAATCTACCAGTGCTTTGAACACATAAGTATATTATATAAAATACAATTATATACGTTCATTACAAATTACAAACATTGCAAATGATCGGTGGTGCATTTATTTGACAACATTTTTGTGGGTCATCCTTAGGTGCACAAAAGCCTCCGTTTGCTGGGCTGACCCTAAAAAAAAAGATTATACACAAACATAAATAGGTATACATAAATAATGTAATCTTGTAAGCGAGTAGATTTACATTGTTGACAGTGGTGTTTAACACCAGCTACGTCCATGCAAAATATAGCAACGTGTCATTAAGTTGCAAAAACATTTGAAAAGTGGCACAGGTCTTTAAGCTTGATTATTTGCATTAACATGATGAATCTATAAAAACCAATAAGGCACAAAATATTTCTGAAAACATTGATATAACTTAACTTATATTTGAACGTGTACTGCTTTCCCTCTGCCATTTTTTATATCCCGTGCAGCGTGTGAACGCAGTGGATTGTGGGTAGTTTTGGCTCGTCTAGGATGCAGCGATGTATCCTTGAAAAATCTGGAATATACGTGGTGACGTATATCATACGCGTCGAGAGCAGCGGGAGTTGTAGTCCACAAAGCGCCCCACACAAAAAATAACCGTATCAATCTCCTACCCGCTAAATTATAGTTTTCTTTGCATGAAAAATAATAATTTAAATCCACAAACAACATATGTGTAATCCGGGGCATATAAAGACTATGATCAGAAAATAATCACTTTCTCTCCATTGACTCCCATTCATTTTTTCGGGTCTCATAGGTCCCATGAGGAATGGCGACTTACGAGCTCTATTGGAACAGTGCTTGTCGGCGTTCTAAAATATTTCGACACGTTAGTAACCATTTTTATAGTATAAAAAAGGTTTTTAAACGTTATTTAGACAAATACCTCAGGATTTTTTCTTTGCGTTATTAAATTTATTAGACCAAGAAATTAACATAAGAAAACAATGTTATGACATGTCAGTAAGCACTTTTATAGCTTAATTTTTTTTAACGTTATATAGACAAACAAACTAATTTAGTGTGTAGACAATTATTTAATGGAATTGAGTGTATTATCCACTTTACTCATTAAGTAATTGACCATTAGAATTATGTAATTGTTTTAATGTGTCTAATAGAATCAAATTACATTTTTTGTTGAGTATATCATCATAATTTGATATAAATATACATTGAAGAATAACCACACCACATACAGAAGCTTAAAGATATAGTTTCTTCGTGCTGAATGCCATCAGCGCCAACTCACTGCCAAAATAATCAAACAGTCAAATCAATATTAAGCCTATACAATACAGTATATTATCTGTATTCTGTCACTGGAAACTAGTCCAACCGCCATTTGTTTGGCCTCCTCCATGAAGTGTGGGAACCTTCTGCCGTGCCTGTATAAATAAAGTGAAAGGATTGTAGGAATTATACATATTTAGTTAATATTGGGGTTGAGGTGTATATTCATATTTGAAATAAACAAAAGCATGGTGGAAGTTCTCAAGCAGTACTGTGCACCACCATTTTCTGAGGACTGGGATTTCTTTCTAAAGTAAGGGGATATTCCAAGAATTGACAATGATAAAATATGTATACAAGTATGAATTTCTCGATGTTGTGACCTTACGTATCTTTTCAATCTTTTCAATTGTCAGCTCTTTTTTCATTTCATTTAATGCCTACTTACAACAGTGAAGTCAAATGGTGCCTCCATGGCAAGGTACCAAGCGTACTGTGATGGAAAATGTAATTGGTGACAACATTCACACGCGTTGTTATATCTGTTCAATACATTTGAAGTCTGCGACTGAGTATACCATAATCAGGAAGATCCCACAGTCGTTCCCATATGCCTGTGGTGGAAGTCCCTGAACCATGAAGGTAAAACATAATATTAGAAACATATCTAAAAACGATTTATTCCTTAAAAGTTAGACGATAAAAAAGGCATGACAGTTTTTGCTAAATCGTGTTGCTGCAGTATCACATTAGTGATTACGGATGACACTAAATAAGCCGCGGCTTTAACATGAATTTTACTCAATATATTAATAATTATCATGAACAGGTTAACTCTCACTTACTTCCATGAACGAAGTGCAGCTAATTTTTCAAAAAGGGCGCAGTATTATTATATTCGAATTTAGCGAAAAGTAAATAAACCACGGCACAACTTTAACATGAATATTACTCAATATATTAAGCATATTGACAGTCACGCTTACTTCCATGGTTCATCTTTGGTTTCCGATTTAGCGGTGTGTAAAATAAAGTTTAAAAAATAAATCACTTCCGTCACGCCAGAGTACTTCCGTCGCGCCTGGGTTGTTGTCACGCCAGGGCGTTGTTCTCCGGGGCTGCAGCTGGACCCTACTCGGTTCGCTAGCGACTAGCATGTTGTTCCTCCAGCGGCCTATAGGAGGTTCACTAATGGCTAGCATGTAGGTCCTCCATCGGCCTATAGGTGGTTCAATAGAGACTAGCATGTAATTCCTCTAAGGGCGTGCAGGGGTTTTGCGATATTTGCAAGCAGAATGTTGGGTACAGATCTTGGATCCATGTTCTGCATTTCTACATAGATTTAGGGACTACGGTAACCAAAACAAAATCCGGGAAATAATTAAGTCGGTCATCATGCTAAATTCTGCCAGAATAAATATGCATAATCAAAATGAATCAAACCTTTAATATAAAGAACATTTCTTTATTCATTCATCATAAGGACAGAGGTTAGTGAACAAAGTGAGCTACTGATATAATAATTTTCCTCCATTAAAGGTGATCTAACATTATCTGGCCCAGAACAGGCACCTGCCACACCTCCACCTGATCTCTGTTATGAATAGGGTGACCAGATCACAATTCACCAGATGTGGGACAAAAACTACGTTTGTGTGGGACAATGTGGGATACCAATGCATCGAGGTAGTCTAAAAAATATATACATTTCTATTCTGCCTCTTTGATTATAACATTACTGTGCTCTACCATCTGGTTGATTCTGTATCACATAATCTCATCTCATCTCATCATCTCATTTTCGTCCGCTTATCCGGGGTCGGGTCGCGGGGGGAGCAGCTCAAGCAGGGGGCCCCAGACTTCCCTTTCCCGGGCCACATTGACCCACTCTGACAGGGGGATCCCGAGGCGTTCCCAGGCCAGTGTTGAGATATAATCTCAACACCTAGTCCTGGGTCTTCCCCGAGGTCTCCTCCCCACTGGACGTGCATGAAACACCTCCCAAGGAAGGCGCCCAGTGGGCATCCTTACCAGATGCCCGAATCACATAACCTGCAAAATACAAATTGTCGCAAAAATCTATTCGTGCTGCGCTATTAACCAATAAGTAGGATCCCTGGCTGGTGAGCAGTGTTGCCAGATAGGGCAGATTTCCAACCCAATTGGGCTACTTTTAACCACGTTAGGCTGGAAGAATGATCATTTGGCGGGCAATCTACCCAATCTGGCAACGCTGTCGATAACAAACCCGCTCTGCATTGTCGCTCAGTCGAGAGGCAAAGCAAGTGAAATCATCTGAACGATAGCGATATTCTAACATTTACATATAAAGTGTACAATGGAAACATTGGAAACAGAGGACATTGTTCATGTTTTATTACTCAAAGCATTCCATTCATTGAGTTTCAGTGCCAAGTTAGTGACCAAAGCAAAGGTAGACCACTTCCCAAAATCGAGTTCACCAAAAGTAATGGCAACGTCAGTGTTGTGAGTGTTCCATGGTTTGCTAGGTAGGCCTACTCATGGCTTACTGGTATCATTACTAGCAATCGACTGTATTGCTGGCCCTGTTTGCTAATGAATAATGTTAAAACTCCAACGTGGGCCGTTCATGGTTTAACTTATGTGAAAAATCCTGATAGGGCAACCAAATGCCACGACAAGTGTCAAGATCACATTGGTGCTGCTATAGAAATCTTTCTATAGAAATCTATAGAAATCTTAACATGTATAAATTACATTCTATGCAGGTTGTTTGAAATAATGTTCTTGTTATCTTACTAGTTTGTTACTCTGACCGTTCTGTTTCTCTCTCTCTCGGTCGTCCTCAGACGAGCTTCCATCGGAGTCTCCAATCCTCTCGGTTCTCCATACACCCGGCCAGCTCCGAAGAACTTTCAGCTCCCGCATCTTTCTTAAGCACGTCCACGTACGTTAGCGCGGGACGTCCTCGCGATCGATGCCCGCGCGTTGGTTCCCACAGGACCAGCCTGCTGGCCGGGAGCTCCCGATGTCTGTGGCAGTGGCCGGCCAGCTTCATCCTCCTGGATGCTACCTTCTGGCTGAGCCTCGGCAGCCGCCCGTACAGATCCTTGTTGGTAATGTGGGCATTCTGGTCTACATTCAGCACTGCTCGTAGCATCCTGGTGTAGCACCCATCCAAGGACTTCTGCAGGGTGGGCGTCAGGGTCCAGCTTTCGCAGCCATACAGGAGGACGGACTCCACAGTGGCATGAAATAGGCTCAGCTTTATGCGACGGGGGAGATTTGAGCGCCACACGCTTGACATAACGTTCAGGGCTCTCCACGCCATTGCCTTCCTGACCTTAAGGTCTTGTTCTGTGGAGTTTACCCAGGAACCCAGGTATTTGAAGTCATTGACCTCTTGCAAAGAGCTGCCTTCTGATGTTGTAATCGGCAGATGGTCTGTGCAGATGTTATAGGTGATTACCTTAGTCTTCTTTATGTTCAGTCTGAGGCCAACCTTAGCACATTCCACCTCTACTCTGTTCAGGAGTTCCTGTGCCTGCTCCACGCGGTCAGACACCAGGCAGATGTCATCTGCGTAGTCTAGGTCTGCCAGGGCTACAGCAGGGCTTCTTCTAGACTTCCTTGGTGTGATTGTGAAGCCCAGCTCCTGCTCCCGTCCGTTGATGGCTTTCCTGAGCGTGTAGTCAAGGGCTATGATAAAGAGGAAGGGGGCAAGAGTGTCCCCCTGCTGCACCCCTGCCAGAATGTCGAACTCCTCGCTGATGCCATCTGGGGTTACCACCTTGGCTCTTGTGCCCTTGTACATGGCCTCTGTGGCCCGGAGTAGATTCGGGGGGACCCCGTAAGCTTTAAGGATTTTCAGCATCATGCTTCTGTTTATTGAGTCAAATGCTTTTTTGAAGTCAATGAATAGCACCGCTGTCAAGTTGTTCCTCTTCACTTCCTCAATGATTCTCCTTAAGGCCAGGATCTGGCCTACGGTGTCTCTTCCCTTTCTGAAGCCATTTTGGTTGTCCCTCAGGTGTGGGTCAATGGCGTCCCTAATCCGGTTTAGTATCATGCGGTTGTACATCTTCGCTATGACACAGGTCAGGCTAATGCCACGATAATTGTCCGGCTTAGCCAGATCTCCAGACTTGGGCACCGGGATGATATTAGAGAGGGACCATATATCGGGTTTGATGTTTTCTATCAGAGCCTGGTTGCAGATCTCCAGTATGATGTTATCTAGATCGCAGTGTTTAGGGACCTCTGGGGGGATACCGTCCGGCCCAGCACTTTTTCCTTGCTTCAGGGTGGACTTCACTGTGGCAAACTCCGTAGCTGTAAAGGGGCCATCGTCAATGTTGAGGTTTGTGAGGACTGCAGGTATCTCTTCCTCAGCTCCGTCCACTGTTGGGTGGGTGCCTAGGAGATCCCGGAAGTGGGTGAACCAGGAGGTCACTCTCTCCTCTGGGCTGCAGCCTGCTAGCTGTCCCTCTCTCGTCTTCTTGCGCCCACTCATCTCGTTTATGACCTTCCATGACTCCTTGTATCTCTGTTTGCCATGTTCTGCCTCCACCTTCTTCACCTTCTCCATCAATTCTTCCCCTTTGATCCTGTCGTAGGTGCTGAACAGCTGCTGTTTGGCGCTGTTCAGCTCCACCCTACTCTCTGCGGTCCCCTCTCTCTCAAAGCTTCTGCGTGCCTCTTCCACCAGTGTCCGCGCTCGCACAACCTCCGGGTGTTTGGACCTAGGAGAGGCTCTATGTCTCCCCTTTGTTGGCACCCATTTCCTGGTTGCCTCTTCGTTGGCGGATAGGAACCGCTCGTAGGCCGTTGGCTCCCCTTCCTCGGCCAGATGTAGGCGGGCTCTCACCTCCGCTGTGTATTTGGCCTGGGCTTCAGGGCTTCCCGCGAAGGCCTCCCAGTCGGGCCGGGCTCTCGGGGCGCTCTTGGGGACCCTTAGGCTCAGGCGCAGCCTCGTGGCGACCACACGGTGATCGGAGCCTACAGAATCGAACGTGCTGTAGGACTCTGCATTTAGGATGGACTTCCTCCACTTCCTCCTTACCAGTATGTAGTCCAGCTGACGTCGCATACTGCTGGCTCGGTCCTGGAATGTCCATCTCTTGCCCATTCTCTTACGGAACAAGGTGTTGGCGGCCAGTAGTTCATGTTCCGTAAGAAGGGCAGCTAGATGTTCTCCGTTGCGGTTGGTATTGGTGTGGTACGTGAACGGTGCGTCTTCCGGTCCGAGTCTCGCGTTGAAGTCCCCCAGGATTATGAGGAAGTTGTGAGCCGGCACATGGTGGATCGCTGTTCTTAGGTCATCGTAGAACTTTTCCACTTCCTCGATCGGTGCTACGTTGGTGGGAGAGTATACACTCATGACCGTTGTTACTGGGTTCCCCTCGAAATCGGCACTAAGGATCCTGTTGGTGTGCGGGTGCACCCTACGGAGGGCCTTTCGTGCTCGGGGGCTCACCATGAGTCCCACGCCACCCGTTGCTGCCTGGGCATCATTACGCCATGCAGATGAGGTGATGAACGTGCGTCCCCCCACTCTGCGATAGTTAATTGTCTGGTCTGTGTGTACTCTCCTATGCTCCTGGACTGCCAGGATCTCCACTCCCCTATCCTCGGCACTAGTTCTTCCAACCTCGCCTCTTCCCTCACTGTGTTTGCGTTGTAGGTTGCCATAATAAGTGGCCTTCTACAGCGCAAGAGTGCATTGGACATTGGGCTGTGGTCAGACTGAACCCTCCCTCCCCGTTGGAGAGGGTTTGGGGTCCAGTCGTCATAGTGTCCCCCCGGAGGAGGACCAGCACCACCGTCCGCTGCGTGGCTCCTGCGGATTCCCGCCGCTGGAAGTATAGGATTATCGATGTCTTGTGTCTCCATGGAAGCTATACATTGCGCATTATTAAAGACTGTGGGGCGCAGCTCCTCACAGCCCTACTCTGTTGTTTGATATTGTGGAAAGGGTGTGGAAAGGGTGAATGATTCAGAGCATGATGCATTTTAATGGCATCACTTCTGGTCTTGAGTCTTTTCTTAAAACAATTGTAACTGAAAATAAACATAGCTAAATAACAACCAATAACTTCAGTCATTGAGGGCAAAAATAGGCCCAATGATAGGCCCACTGATTCTTGAGAGTCGGGACAAAACATGTCCTACATAGAAAAGTCTACTTTATATCAAAAATGAAGAAATTCATCATGATTGACATACTTACAAATTTAAATCTAAAGGAATTGTATATACCTATGTGATTTTTAGAATATATTTATTTATCTTTTTGGGGAAAATTTGTTTAAATGTATGGTCTGTGGTTAGAAGGTCAATGTTATTGCACTTGTCCTCAGCAAGAGGTCAAAATGTTGACCATCCCAAAAAACTTTTAAAAAAGCTCTACAATTGTGAAAACATATATATCAAATAAAAAAGAAGGGGTATAAATATAAAAAAAATGCATGAAGTGAACGTCAAACAATATTTTCCATAAAAATCTGCCTATCAAAGTTGTGTCCTCAGTTTCTGTCAACTCCGTCAGATTTTCTCATAAGCCACAATAAATCAGGAAATAGCATGGTCAGCTATATCCCTGAGGACCCCTTTTCATCTCCCAGCCTGTGGTGAATGCAACACTACCACACATGCTCTGGTACGTTTTACATTTTTTGATATTTTAGACAATCAATGTCAATATTCCTTTGGTCACAGCTGGACCATGTCAATACCATCTTTCTGTTAAGATACTTTTTTTAAACCATAGAGGATTGAATTTAAGCATTTTAGTGTGGTTATTGGGACACTTAGCAACTGAGGAAAAACTAGCTAGCTGCCGTGTACAATACACGTTTTGGCGGGAAAATACATGCCCTTACGTCAACTCCGTCAGACGTCAAATCCGTCAGGTTTTATGTCTGACGGAGTTGACCTATAAGCTGACAGAGTTGACAAATCCCCCAAAACCTCTTAATGTGCTAATATAATATCATTTTTGAATATAGTAAAGGGTTAAAATGTTATTTCAGGGTTTTATTTACACATAAATGTACATACATAGCATAGCATGCATTACATTATTTAACCATACGCATCTGACTTGTAGAGAATGGGCAGGCAGTGGTCTACTTATTATTGTATAACGTGTAACTTTCCCAGCACATATATCTCTGTCTCTACATATATATGTAGAGACAGAGAGAGAGAGATGAGAAGCCAGTGTGTAGATTTTCATAATATCTGGTTATGAAAACTACATCCCGCACCTTGAGGATTTTACATCCATCCATCCATCAATCAATCATGTCAAGTAAATAGAAATCTGATTCTATTGTCTTATTTAAGTAAAATTTTTATTATTTCAATTTGTATTGTAGGAAAGGATGGCTAGACAGAAATTGTCAGTTGAGGAGCAAAGGAGAAGAAATAGAGAGTACCAACGAAAGAGAAGGGAAAAATTGAACAGTGACCAAGAGAGCAAACATGCTATGCAAGCGAAGGAAAGACAAAGGTGGAAGAAGAGAGTTACAGACAAAAAAGTAATACAAATAGACGACATGGGAGACAGGGCAAAGAGGAATTGGAGAAAGTATTGGAGAGAGGCACAGAAAAGGTCCAGACAGAAAAGATCCAATGAAGATGCAGTGCTGGAGGCTCACACCCCTCCAGATAGTCTGCAAGATCAGAATATTCAAGAATACAATGCCAGACACAGCAGACAGTCTCTCAGACAGGAAAGGGAGAGAAGTAAAACGAGAAAAAGGCATTCAAGAGAAACAAAAACTTTGAAAGAGAAGCTTAAGAAGGTAACAAAGCAACAAAACAAACTGAGAAAAAGAATATGTCGAGGAAGAAAGGCTACAATTAAAACACCACTTGACTCCCCAGGAACAGAAACAAAGAAGATGCTATCAGGAAGCAAAATTAGGAATCCGAAAATCAAGAAAGCCCTTCTATTCCACAACATCCTAAGAAGAGAGCTGAAGAAAAACAAACAAACTCCTGGGCCACGGCGTCAGGAACCAGCACTAAGTGTGTCATCAGGCAAGATTCTAAAAAAGTATCGTCTCCTTCACCAAATCCACCAGTTTGGGATAACCTACAAGTTAATGAGAGGAAAGAAACCAAAAAGCCAACATTCCTAAAGGGTATAAGAGACTGTTAAGGATTTCTTCCTGAACTCTGCACATGTGACCACTGATAAGACTGACACCATCACTAGGAATAAGATGAAGCAGCAGAGAATGATCCTGACAGACTCCATGATCAACCTCCACACTGATTTCCTCATTAGGAACCCCACTGTGAAGCTGAGCTATTCTTCTTTCTGTACTCTGAAGCCATTCTATATTACAGCACCAAAAGCATCTGATCGAAAGACATGTCTGTGTCAAAAGCATGAAAATGCATACTTAATGCTCGAGGTCCTTAGAATGTCTGGTGTTGTGAAGTCAAACATACTGGATGACAGTTTTCAATTAGTTTGTTGCTCTCCAGCAAGTGAGGCCTGCCTTCTTCGCACCTGCTCACGATGTCTAAACAAAGGTACAGTTACAACCCAAGAGCAAGACAAAATCCATGTTCAGTGGAAGCAGTGGGAGAGAGTTCAAGATGACACAGTCAATGGAATCCACATCAACACTAAACTCGTCCAACACAGTGGCAGTCTTTCAGAGCTCATCAAACTCTATGAGCAAATACTCAGAAATGAAACCACAACACATGTGTGTTTAGTGCAAAACCAGTCAAAAGCATACAGAAACACAATTGAGACTTGTGAAGAAAGTACAGCAATTGTTCACATTGACTTTTCAGAATCCTGGAGATGCAAGTATCAATCTGAAGTACAGGCCTGCCATTTTGGACAAAATCTGCCACAGATAACGCTACATACCGGAATGTATTACATTAAGGGTGGAAATGCAGGGTTTTGCACACTTTCAGAGTCAAAGAGACAGGATGCTGCAGCAATCTGGACACACATGGATCCAGTCCTAAAAGATATCAAAACGAGATATCCGCAGGTTACCACCGTGCACTTTTGGTCTGATGTTCCAAGTAAACAGTATAAGAACAAGAAGAATTTTTTCCTTCTGTCTTGTATCCCCCCTACACTGGGGTTTGAAAGAGCAACATGGAACTTCTTCCCCACTTCCCATGGTAAGGGGGCACCAGACGGCATTGGCGGTACAGTGAAAAGAACAGCTGACAACATGGTCCTGAGAGGAAATGATATGACAGATGGACACACATTCTTTGAAAAGGTCTCAAACAGTCTGAAGAGCGTTCAGCTGTACCACGTTGCAGAAGAAGACATGCAAAGATACGATACACTTCTCATGCATCCTCTCAAACAGGTTCCCTCAACAAGACAAATACATCAGGTCATCCCACATGATAACAGGATCCACCACAGACAACTATCCTGCTTTTGCAGCAAGACGTTGGTTTGCCAGTGCTTCGGCCCAGCTACCTTCTATTTCCATGGCTACCCAGAGAAACAGCACAGTGATACAAGGAGGGCAGCGAAGAAAAGACCTTTGGCCATGTTGTTGGAGGACATGGAAAAAGAGATGGAAGGGGAGATGGAAGAGGATCTGGAAATGGAAGATGTGATGGAGGAGTTGGATGGCTTCTGAAAGGTCCCGAGGGTACTGTGACAGTTACGACTGTTAGCAGCCTTAATAATGGAGACTGGCTAGCAGTAGTATATGATGGCCACTGGTGGCTAGCCAAGACCATTGCTGTGGATACTGAGCATCACGATGTGAAAGTGGAGTTTCTGCATCCCCATGGTCCAACAGCAAATTATCAGCCTAAGCTTCTCACAAAGGATGTCTGTTTCTGCCCAGTTGAAGACATCATAGTGAAACTAATGGGAAATGCATCACCAGTCAAATTAAGAACACGAGAGATCTACAGCATAGCCCCTGATGTGATGGACTTCATAGAGCGTGAGCATGTCCGACGCCTGTTGCTCAAGTACGGGTTAGACAAAAATGAAATCTTAAGTAAGCTAATTTAACCTGATTCTAAGCTACATATTTTGTGTTGCAGGATTGTTGTTAAGGAATGTCAATTTAAGATCACACCCAGTATGAAGTAGGCAGTGCCGGGCAATAACACATCCAACACACCCAGCCACACACGCACCCAGCCACACACACACACGCACACACACACACACACACACACACACACACACACACACACACACACACACACACACACACACACACACACACACACACACACACACAAACACACACACACACACACACACACACACACACACACACACACACACACACACACACACACAAACACACACACACACACACACACACCTCCTCATCCCTCATCCTCATCGTCATCCGCTTATCCGGGGTCGGGTCGCGGGGGGAGCAGCTCATTGACCAGCTCTGACGGGGGGATCCCGAGGCGTTCCCAGGCCAGTGTTGAGATATAATCTCTCCACCTAGTCCTGGGTCTTCCCCGAGGTCTCCTCCCCACTGGACGTGCCTGAAACACCTCCCAAGGAAGGCGCCCAGTGGGCATCCTTACCAGATGCCCGAACCACCTCAGCTGACTCCTTTCTAAGTAAAGGAGCAGCGGCTCTAATCCGAGTTCCTCACGGATGGCTGAGCTTCTCACCCTATCCCTAAGGGAGACGCCAGCCACCCTTCTGAGAAAACTCATCTCGGCCGCTTGTACCCGCGATCTCGTCCTTTCGGTCATCACCCAGCCCTCATGACCATAGGTGAGGATAGGAACGAAGATCGACCGGTAGATCGAGAGCTTTGCCTTGCGGCTCAGCTCTCTTTTCGTTTCAACGGTGCGGTAAAGCGAACGCAATACCGCCCCCGCTGCTCCGATTCTCCGGCCAATCTCACGCTCCATAGTACCCTCACTCGCGAACAAGACCCCGAGGTACTTGAACTCCTTCACCTGGGCTAAGGACTCATTTCCTACCCGGAGTAAGCAATCCACCGGTTTCCTGCTAAGAGTCATGGCCTCAGATTTAGCGGTGCTGATCCTCATCCCAGCCGCTTCACACTCGGCCGCCAGCCGATCCAGTGAGTGCTGAAGGTCACAGGCCGATGATCCAATGAGGACCACATCATCTGCAAAAAGCAGTGACGAGATCCTCAGACCACCGAACTGCAACCCCTCCCCACCACGACTACGCCTCGATATCCTGTCCATGTATATCACAAACAGGATTGGTGACAAGGCGCAGCCCTGGCGGAGACCAGCACCCACTGAGAACGAAACTGACTGGCTGCCGAGAACACGAACACAGCTCTCGCTTTGGGAGTACAAAGATTGGATGGCCCTGAGGATAGACCCCCTTACCCCATACTCCCGCAGCACCTCCCACAGTTTCTCCCGGGGGACCCGGTCATACGCCTTCTCCAGATCCACAAAACACATGTAGACCGGATGGGCATACTCCCAGGCCCCCTCCAGGATCCTTGCGAGAGTGAAGAGCTGGTCCGTAGTTCCACGTCCGGGGCGAAAACCGCATTGTTCCTCTTCAATCTGAGGTTCGACGATCGGCCGAACCCTCCTTTCCAGCACCTTGGAGTAGACTTTACCAGGGAGGCTGAGAAGTGTGATACCCCGGTAATTGGCACACACTCTCTGGTCCCCCTTTTTGAACAGGGGAACCACCACCCCGGTTTGCCACTCCTTTGGCACTGTACCCGACTCCCACGCGATGTTGAATAGGCGTGTCAACCATGACAGCCCCTCAACACCCAGAGCCTTTAGCATTTCTGGCTGGATCTCATCAATCCCTGGGGCTTTGCCACTGCGGAGATGTTTGACTACCTCAGTGACCTCCACCAGGGAAATTGACGACGAAACACCATCAACCTCGAGCTCTGCCTCCAACATAGAGGGCGTGTTATTCGGATTCAGGAGTTCCTCAAAGTGTTCCTTCCAACGTCCGACGACCTCCTCAGTTGAGGTCAACAGAGTCCCATCCTTACTGTACACAGCTTGGATGGTTCCCCGTTTCCCCCTCCTGAGGTGCCGGATAGTCTTCCAGAAAGACTTTGGTGCCGACCGAAAGTCCTTCTCCATGGCCTCTCCGAACTTCTCCCACACCCGCTGCTTAGCCTCCGACACGGCAGCCGCTGCAGCCCTTCGAGCCTGTCGGTACCCTGCAACCGAGTCAGGAGTCCTCCAGGATATCATATCCCGGAAGGCCTCCTTCTTCAGTCGGACGGCTTCCCTGACCACCGGTGTCCACCACGGTGTCCGAGGGTTACCGCCCCTTGAGGAGCCTAAGACCCTGAGGCCACAGCTAGCCACCGCAGCTTCAGCAATGGAGGCTTTGAACACCGCCCACTCCGGCTCAATGCCCCCAACCTCCACAGGAATGCCAGAAAAGCTCCGCCGGAGGTGTGAGTTGAAGATACCTAGGACGGGGGCCTCCTCCAGACGTTCCCAGTTCACCCGCACTACTCGTTTGGGCTTACCAGGTCTATCCGGAAATTTCCCCCATTCCCTGATCCAACTCACAACCAGATGGTGGTCGGTTGACAGTTCCGCCCCTCTCTTTACCCGAGTGTCCAAAACATGCGGCCTCAGGTCAGATGACACGATCACGAAATCGATCATCGATCTTCGGCCTAGGGTACTCTGGTACCAGGTACACTTATGAGCACCCTTATGTTCGAACATGGTGTTTGTTATGGATAATCCATGACTAGCACAGAAGTCCAATAACAAACGACCGCTCGGGTTTAGATCAGGGAGGCCGTTCCTCCCCACCACGCCTCTCCAGGTGTCTCCATCGTTGCCCACGTGGGCGTTGAAGTCTCCCAGCAGAACTACGGAGTCCCCTACTGGAGCCCCATACAGGACTCCATTCAGGGTCTCCAAGAAGGCCGAGTACTCTGAGCTGCTGTTTGGTGCATATGCACAAACAACAGTCAGAGTTTTCCCCCCTACAACCCTTAGGCGCAGGGAGGCGACCCTCTCGTCTACCGGGGTAAACTCCAACACCGCGGCGCTCAGCCGGGGATTTATGAGTATCCCCACACCCGCCCGGCGCCTCACGCCCTCGGCAACTCCGGAGAAGAATAGAGTCCAACCCTTATCCAGGAGTACGGTACCAGAGCTGAGACTGTGCGTGGAGGTAAGCCCCACCAGATCTAACTGATTGCGCTCCACCTCCCTCACAAGCTCCGGTTCCTTTCCCCACAGCGAGGTGACGTTCCACGTCCCCAGAGCCAGCTTCTGCCGCCCGGGTCTGGTCCGTCGAGACCCCTGACCTTCGCTGCCACCCATGTGGCTGCGCACCCGACCCCAACGGGTCTTCCCACAGGTGGTGGGCCCATGGGATGAAGAGAGGGGGGGTGCCACGTAGTTTGTTCGGGCTCTGCCCGACCGGGCTCCGTGGCAAACCCGGCCACCAGGCGCTCGCCATCGAGCCCTCCGTCTGGGCCTGGCTCCAGACGGGGGCCCCGGGCTTCCTCCGGGCCGGGTCACACCTCCTCTTTTTTCGTTCTTCATTGGAGTTTTTTGAACCATTCTTAGTCTGGCCCCTCACCTGAGACCACTCTGCCATGAGAGACCCTACCAGGAGCACAAGGCTCCCGACAACACAGCTCTCAGGTTCACAGGGACACGCAAACCTCTCCACCACGATAAGGTGACGGTTCCAGGAGAGGACACACACACACGCCACTTTAAAAAAGAAATTCATGATGAAGACCAAGTAAATGACTACTGACAAAGGAGGAGAGGAAGAGGAGAGGAGGAAGTGGTGTAGGGGAGGTAGATAATAACAGAGGGGGAGGAGGGACCCTGGTTTCCCTTATTGTTTTTTTGATAGTTGGAAACGGTGTATGTGCAATATGTTTATTATAATTTGCTTTACAGTAAATTCAATACTCTAATAACAAGGAGTAGTTTTAGTAGTAGTGTTTAAAAAGCACATTTGTTCAATAATCAATAATGCACACACATTTTTTTGTCAACACCATCAGTTTTTTGTCAACACCGTCATATCTTCGTCAACAGTGTCAGACCTATGTTTTTGTTCATTTTTTGGTGAAAAAAAATTCTTCCTTCAGTTTATGTTGTTTTTGTAATAAAGGACCATCTGATCTACATCCTCTTGTGTCTTATTTATTTAAGGAATTTGTTTTTACAATATTGAAATTAAAAAGAAGTTTGAAAATGCAAATATTTAGAAATGCTGGGTTTTCAGAATAGTGGGAAATCACGTTTATATATTGTATTTTATTACATATCAGAGTTACTAAACACTATTACAACATACTTCAGAACTTTAGATTCTTGTTGGATTGAAAGAATTCAAATTTTATACTTTTTAGTGTGTCTGATGGAGTTGACACAAATCTAGTTCTGAAGGGAAAACATGTTTATTTGTTAAAAGGGTGTTTTTATTCAGAACCTGTTCCTTTGCATGGTTAAATAGCTAATACCTTTCTCTGCAGAAACATATAACTCTAATAGATATAGTGTGCATTTTAAAAAAAAGTTTTTTAAAACGTGTTTTGTCCCGACTCTCAAGAATCAGTGGTTTACTTACAAATCAAGAGTAGGCCTGATTTGACTAATCGGCTTTGCATCCTGTAATGTTTAGTGGGGTTCCTTAATAAACACACCGTAAGTAGCTTGAAGAAAAGGGCTTTATATTCATGACGCATACATGAGGTAACATTAACTCGCCTTGTCGCATTCTTAACCCGGAACTAACATGAACATGCAGCGCGCCAGTCCAACTGCGCATGCTCTGCGTGACGGTCTAATAACTGATGTTGATATCATTACACATCCTTTCCTTCTGCCCTTGTAGTCCATTTAAAAGTCATGCTGCCCACCAGCTTTCAAATTACAGTGATGCCACTGGTGGCTTTGTGTAGCAGGTAGGACGGTAGTGATGGGTAATGCACCTTGGCCCCTCCCACTGGCAATAATCTAGATCAGGTGGCACATGTGGCACGTCTTAAAAGAGGTGCGAACTCAGTATTAGTGCAAAGACGGTGGAAGTAAACACCTCCGTAGCAGCTGCGTAAACAGAACGTGAGTCTTTTTGAAATGTTCGTTTTATCCTTTTATGCAAACTTATTCTTACTAAGCAGCGCCTAACACAGTCTACTGTCTGTTTGTAGTTTCAGCCTGGTGTCTGCACGTAACCCTGGCTTGGTGTCTTTTCATATGGTGACCAGTAAATGGTGCACACAACCACGAGTCTACTGACACGTGTTCGCATAACAGCGATTTGTGAGTCACACGGGGTAGCAGCAAGTAAGTGTACTTGCTCCCGTTCTAATACAAATGTATGGCGTAGTGTTTTTAGCATTTATCATTTCATGTTCGCTATTTGTGTAGGGACAGAAAGCTCCCGTCAGGTGAGAGTGCACTGCTTCGCGTCATCCACACGTGAACGCATTGGTACTGGAGTTGTAGGTCTAGTTCATCTAGGCTGGCCCAAACACGCAAGTTATCCACTTTAGTTAGTCTTTTATTCCACCTAATCATGGCTATACTAACACTAGGATTCTTATGAGAGGAGGTAGCGCCAACTCTAGTGTCAACTGTGATTCTTAATTACAGGAGGATTGCCATCGTCTGTTCGACCAGCCACTGTTTTTCCCAAGACCGAATTTGTCTACTTGTATCCATTTGAATGTAACATACAAGTGCTATAAACATCTGCCACTCGTATCGTGGGCTAATTGGGAGACTAGGGGAAGGCCGGCTAGTGGTAGCCCTTCAACCCAAATTGTTTTGTCTTTTGTTTGTTATTTTGTTTATTATATCTTTCTTGTGTGGCCCATGGGCATTTTTACATCATCTCTTGTGGGAACAATTGTTTGCAGTGTTTTAGTGTTTGATTTTCATTTGCTGCTAACTGCATGAGTTTTATTTGCACTTGTTGCTAACCAGCATGTACATTGATTATTGCCTAATAAATGTTTATTGATTGCATCAGTCCCATTCTGTTCTGGGCGGCAGTAGCTCAGGAGGTAGAGCGGGTTGACTGGTGACCGGAAGGTTGCTGGTTCGATCCCCGGCTCCTCCTAGCTGAGTGTCGAGGCGTCCCTGAGCGAGACGCCCCACCCTGACTGCTCCGGGCAGAGAGGTGTGGCGTCCCCTGTCTGTATAAGCTATCGAAAGGAATGACGATGGTGACTAGGGATGGGCACGAGTAGTAAATTCCAAACTCGAGTGATCGAAGGAATTCCTCGAGGATCAATCGAGTACTCGTTAAATCAAATCTATTTTTAGAATGCAACGCATCTGCAGCAGGAATAGGCCTGATGATGAACGGCAATATTACCAACCAAACATGTAATGCTTATTCTCCATCAAAACAGTCAGAGTTATCAGAGTATTCATTATTTATTTTTGCAAACGTTCAAAACACATTTTCCTTAAAAAATAAATATGCGTCTCACAATTTAAATCACGCCGAACCAAGGCCTGCAACAGTTTAAAAAAAACGAAACAAGTAGCCTAACCATTGCAAATAATTTGAAGCTGCAAATAAAACGGCAGCAAATGGACTACGGAAATAGTCAGCGGTGTGATCTTCTCTACACGCCCGGGATTACAGCTGCGTCTTGCGGCGGTGAAAATAGCCGACACACTTTCACTTTCACCGTTGCTGCGGGTCTGCTTTCCCGAACTCACCGTTGTGTTTCAGGAGCATATTGCCGCATAGTACTTTCTGGTAGCTCGATTTCGATTGGCATATTTTACATTTCACCTTATGATCTTCTATTTCTTTAAAGTATTTCAATTCTTCGCTGCGGTTTGCTTTAACCGCCATCTCTTAACTTTTTGAATTCTGGCGTGCCTGCACACGGCACGGAACGCGCCATGGAAATGGATGCATTTAATTTTCTTTATGCCCACGTCATGCGTTAGTGGCGCCGACAGAAAATTGATACATTTGCTTCAGAAAACTTTTTGTGTATATGCAAACTCGAGTTTGCCTGTCCACCAACCGAGTTCATTTGTAACGAGTAGTACTCGAGTAATCGATTCCTCACGCCCATCCCTAATGGTGACCCATCGTCACTCCCGAGTTACTCCTGAGGAGACTCGATACTCCTGAGGAGACTAACCCAAATGAAAATCAGTCCCATTTCTGTGCCTTCATTGGACACACCTGGATATAGTTTAATAGTCTACTGTAGATTCAAGCACCCCTGGGGGTCACATTTGTATAAATTTTATTCACATAACTATCCCTCCCTACAATTTTGTAGTTCACCAAAACACGCTGAAACAACTTGAGTCTCACATTCTTATGCCACCATACACCAACATTGCAAGCAGGCCAATGGCAACCAAGCGCGCAGTCCTTCCTCCCTCACTTTAAAAACCACCAGCCGCCACTGATACATATACCTGTATATGTGTATATTCTGAGAAACGCTCCAATCCAAAATGCATTGGTTTACGTTTCATTCTGTGCAGTCTGGGACACTATTCAATAGATTACTTTCCGTGAGCGTGAGAATGAAAGGTTTTTTAGGAGGTCTGCTGTAAAAAACAGGGAAATCAGAGTATCTCTAATACACTACATTTACCCTTTGATGCATTTGTTGTTTTGACACATACCTAAGTAGAGGGTGCACTGTACTATCTGCGCACACCCCTTCTGTGGTCAAAGAAAATGGTTTGAATTTCGTTCTGTGTAGCAAGAAATAAGTCAGACAATCGTGCTCTGGGGCACGTTCAATTGATTACTTTTCGTGAGCATGAGAACTGGGACACGATTCAATAGAATAACGTTTGTGCGCATGAGAACAAAATCGTGTGATACCGGGTTGCACACACACACATATACACTTACCTACAGGATCTAAAACACCAGGAATGTTTGACTGCATTTGAATTTCATTCATTTTTCATCTCCATGTTAGAATCTCTGCGTAATAGATTGCTGTTCGTCTTTCACAGTGTGACTGCTTTTCATGAAATGGTTTAGATTAATTATCATAGTTTATCATATTCTGATAACACTCATTTTTTTCAGTAGATTAACCTTTCCCTTAGCCTTGCACTCTTGCCTTTCATTGAAAAAGAAAATCCTCACATTTTTACTAAAACCTCCTCCTCTTTTTCCCCTCTGCTTTGAAGAAATTCCCCTTACAAAGTCTATCCTAGTTGTTAGCACAATCTAAATGTCCTATAGGCAACGCAAATGATGCTCTTTTACTTCCCCATGTCTCATGCTTAATAAGTCTTTCTGTATTTCCCGGAACAGTGAAAGAAAATGTATTTTTACGGTTCTCGACAAAAATGCATCAGATTCACTCATCCATCAGTTTCTGTTTAAGATGAAAATGTAGATGGATATGCGAGCTAGAGAGATTAATCTAGGTTACAGTTGTCAAATACAGCTTCACACTGCTTCACAGCAGAGATGGAAATTAACTTTTTTGCCCACCAGCCACTGTGGCAGGTAGATTTAAAAATCTACCAGCCACTCATCTTTTTTACCAGCCACTTTTTATGCGCTATATATTTTTTTAATGTATGCGTACATTTTAAACAATATAATAGTAATAATAGATAAGAAAAAGTGTTTTTCATACATCATTTTTTCCATCAGAAGTGATTCTTGCTGTAAGTAGGTGCTACCAAGGAACTGAGTTGAAAATGTTACACTCTTACCGCATATGATAAACAATACACAGGTATCTGTCATGTTAATGTCAAAGGTGTTACGATGACAAGTTTGGGGATAATGCATATATACCAAGTATTTTCAATAAAAAACGAATTGACATATTAAACAACATGCATGGCTACACCATCATAAGTCAATCTAATTAGTGCCTGAATACAAATGTGTCCACAGACATGGTAACTAACGTATGATAGTAAGCATTATTGGCCCTTAACACTAATATTCAGAAAAAACACTGCCTCAAAAGGCTATTGGCTTAAGCTATACAAGTAGAGGCATATACTTGAACTTTATACCCTGAACTTTTAAACGTTGCAAGCGTGCAAAAACATATATTTATTTATTTATGTGGCATTCAGTCCAATGCTGGAAATATATCTGTGGCATTCAGTTGGCCAATGCTGTGGTAAAGTATGTAAAGTATGACCAAGTGTTTCTTTCTGTTGAATAGATAGAACGTTTTCAATCCCCTGTGGGAGAAATGTGTTAATGTTTGTCCCTACAATACAATAATGGTAAAAAAAATAAATACACGACGGTAACTGCGTAAGTCAAACCGTCCAATCTGAAGGCTCTACTTAACCACGCCCCCTACTCACTTCCACCAATGCAAAGCGAACAGAACTGAGTAGGGGAGGGCGTAGCCTAACTAGACATGAACGTGAACGACCCAGAGAAACGCAATGCAAATTCAGTACGAGGCTTTAATAAAATCCCGGACGATTTTTAAATTCCGCCACACATTTTTTAAAAGTGTCTCAAAAAGAGGGCATGTCCGGGCAAAAGAGGACGTCTGGTTACCCTATGTACGGGAAACCCATTTGATTCCTACCTCTAACACTGTTAAATAGCTGCCCAAATTGGTGAGCGCTATCCTGGTAATTTCTCTGCGTGAGAAGTGTGGCGTGTGAGCGTGTGCATACGGTTGAATTGCGTGTGTCAAACGCCGAATGCGTGAGACTTGAGAGCCCTATTATCCAGGATGCCGGACAGTCGCAGTTCAGCAAAAGAGGCGTAGAAGAAGAAGGGGGCTGGATGTTGACAGTAATGGTTGTGGAACTGCGCAGCGCAGTATAATGAATGTATTAAATATGCAAATTTGATCGGACCTTACTGGAAAGTATTACCCGACACAGTGGCGGGTGAAGCGACACAATTCAACGGCCACCATACAAATCCACCCGCAAATGGCGGGTGGCGGGTGTTAATTTCCATCCCTGCTTCACAGACACATACATGTCTGGAGTAAAGAAGAGACATGCTATCTAACTATGTGTGTGAAACACAGCCTTCTGAAGAATATTCATGGATTTTCTATCAGATAAATGCAGAGAGAGAGAGAGAGAGAGAGAGAGAGAGAGAGAGGCTGATGAAGGGGGAGGGAGCTAACTAACTGATGAAGAAGAGAGCAAACTGAAGAAAGCAGATAAAGAAAAGAGGTGAGAAGGCAGATGAGTATAGGATACAAATGGGCTACGTTAAGAGATAAAGGGCATTGAGAATAAACTTCTGGTTTTAAAACTCTATAGGTGCTAAGGGATAAGCTATCGAACTTAACAACTAGTTGATCGATTCCCGAGTCCCCATAGCCCAAAGAACAGATTAGTCTTCCTTATCTTCATTCCCGCACACGCCACTAATGTGCATTACTAGGGCTTGATTGGCTGAGAGATGAGCCTCATGCCAGCTGTGAACATGCTGATATGAAAAGCATGTTCTCATGTTAAAGTTCATACCCACTTAAAACCATGTTGTCATTCTGGTAACACTGCTAGAATCAGCTTGTGTTTATTGTGTTCTCGTCTCTGTGTTGGAGCGCCGGGATGTTTGGGTTCCTCGTTCACATTCTCCTATTTCCATCAAAACAGACTGAAAGTTCCCCTCGGCCATTGGCTCTCAGAGCTTTCTGTCTATTGAGGACATTGATGCAGATGCACTTGTAATCTGATGTTCAGCTCGCCTTAAGTACGAAGTCAGGAAAGAGAGAGAACACACTGCTACCGGAATGATCAGCAGGCAGTATCTTCTGATCTGAATAGCGGGCTAAATAAAGGCGGCGTGCTGAATGGCTTCCCCTATAGGCGGTCCTGGGGCCTGTACTACGAAGCTCGATTAGAGGGTTAGCGAGATATGTTGAGCTGAAAGCCTGGGTTAGCTGTACAACGAAAGTCGATCTCTTTAAGCGTCGCTGTATCACCATGGTGACTTATGCTCGCAACCAAACCTGGTCGGGAGCAGCTTTTCAGCTTATGCTGCGTTTTAATATCCATCCGTCTCGGAGGTCCGAGGACGTTGCCTAGCGACACGCACAAACACAACCCTTTTCCTCGGACGGCGAACTCGCCATCTCGGTTGAACTCAGTGGTGACCGAGCAAAATTCCGAGACAGTTCCGAGAATACTCGAACGCAGCAGTCTACCCGAAGATCGGCTTATTAAATCGGCGTGCGCAGCTTCCTAGCCCCTCCTCCGACAATGGCGTCACCACTTGTGGGTGTTCCCGTGGACCTCGGCGCACTTATCGTACAGGCGTCTCTCCGGAGACGGAGGGTTTTTCGGGACAGAACCGATCCCTTGGCATTGTCTGACGATATTCTTTATGAGAGATACAGATTCTCATCAGAGGGTATTCGTTATTTGATCGTCCTTGTTGGACCGTATGAAGGCAATGCTCCACAAAGAAGCCGTGATCTTACACCGGGATTCCACCGGACGCGTACGGGCCGCGGAACGGCTGCGCCGCAGAACGGAACCGAGATCACGAGATCACGCGATAATTCTTAACCTAATGTACTCACCTTCCACCCCCAAAACTATTGCAATTAAATGCCACGCTTTGTCCTTTCTGACGTTTTCCTTATAAAAAGGATGATTTGGTACATAAATGACTTCATGTTGCTGAACTTCGACAATGAGTCTCTCGTCGTCCATGTTGCCGACCCTCTGAGACCCTTTGATCGATTGACTGCTGACCTGGTGCCACCGGTCATGACGTAATAATGTTGATGTGAAGTTACATGAGCTGAGTATTGTGTTTTATTTTGAAAATTGACCGGATGCTCTATGGCTTTTACTTTTTCACTTCCAGCCCTGCTCGATCTGCTCTGTTGAAATTGACGCGGTTTAGCAGCGGCTCGCGGCAAAAATAGAAATGGTCTCATTGATTAGAGTGGAAGTGATCAGCAGCGGTGACCACGGCGCAGCCGTGCCGCGGCGCGTACGCCTCCGGTGGAATCGAGCCTTTACAGTTGCGCAGTGTGTCTGTGTTTGAAGTTCGAAGGTGGCCCCGCACTTTCAACGTACATTAACCTAAGTGCCGTGTTGTCCATTATCCCTTATAAAACCGCTATGTCAGTGACACAACTAGGCCTAGGCATTTTTTATTCTACAAATTCATATTATAGCTGTGAAAATTGTTAAGAAAAATCACCTCCATAGTCGGAAAACCAAATCATTGGCTAGATTCACCTGAAATAATTCAAATGGATGCTTACAACTTACCACATTGAATAATATTTTTATATTTATTTTTGACTTGGCCCCATGTTCGTTACGAGCGAACATGGGGCCCTACATACACGGGGGTAAATGGCATGATGATACATAATATTTTTATGGGCAACCGTGTTCCCCTTGGCTCTGATTTGAACTTTGAATTCCTTGTTGGAGTTCATAATAATACACTGCTTGCCTTGGATGAAATACACTGCTCTCGCGCGATTTATTTTGCATAAGGGTGAGTCAAATGACGCGATTAACGCCCCTTTTATGTGAATGCGCATTGAAGCTAAAGCGGAAAACCTGGTTCAACTAATTTAATCAAAAGTGAGCGTCGTGGTACCATTTAACTCTGATTGCGAGTTGCAGTTCTGTCGAGCCAGGTTTTCCCAAGAAAGCCTGGGTATGTTCAGCGAGGTTCGTGGTATACCCCCCTGTTGAAGTGTTTACTGGAGTACAGTGGTCTTCATGGTATCTCTGAGCCGCTTATTAGAAAGTAGTTCCACATGTGTATTTAGTTTTCCTGTTGCTTTAAAGTGGCTCCTTAAATGGCAGTGAGGTAAAAATGATTAAAAATGCAACTATGAATATGAAATGATAATGTTTACGCACAAATTAGGTTCAGCGCTCTTCCGAGCCTTTGTTGTGTGGACAACAGGATAACTAGCTTTTCCATGGTTCTACTTGAATTATTCAGGGCAGTATGAGATGGGGAGCCAGGACTATGGAGAGGGAAGGAGGGAGACGGAGAGAGAGAGGGCACATTTGGAACCCATGCTTACTGGTTCCAAGTTAATTTGGCTGGCTCTCTTGAAATGGTAGCTTTTGAACACACACACACACACACACACACACACACACACACACACACACACACACACACACACACACACACACACACACACACATACACATACAAACGTTGGCCCATAATAACAGTGTTTTAATAAGATTTAGTACAAGGACGGACTTGGCTGCCATCTTTCAACGATGGCAGAAACCTTGGGCCATTAGACCAAAAAACAAATCTCACAGTTCCTTTAGAATGCACTTTAGAAGAAGTGCTTTTTTGGTAAAAAATAAATAAATAAAAATGGTTGAGTGGAGGTTAGCAGCAGAGTCGAGAGGAGAAGATGAAGTCTCCTCCTCCTTTATACAGATGCATTAGGCCTCGTCACACACACACATACACACACAAGCACACATCTACACACATTCACACAGAAACACACACACAAGCACACACAGACACATCCACATCCACACACACACACACTAACACTTCCACAACGTCAAACACACTAACATGCACACACACACATACACGCACACTAAAGGTACGGCCACACCAACCGCGTTACTCGCGTTAGGGGCGTTGAAAATCGGCATTTTTGCATAGGGAACCATTGGTCTAGGCGCGGTACACGCGTTGAAGCGTTGAAGCGTTGCGTTGGGGGCGTTAGACGCGGCAGTTGGACGTAATTACGCACGTAAACGCAGTAACGCTCCCAACGCACCAACGCCCTGGGTGTGTTCGAAACCGCGTACTTGCTTACTACTCCTAATAACTATGACGTCAAATTGAGTAAGCGAGAACTTAGTAAGCGAGTTTAGGTAAGCGAATAGTATCCGAATGTCTTCTACTTCCGGAAAGATTTTGAGTAAGCATCGCTAGCTTACTAGACGTACTCAACTGCCCCAGAATGCACTGCGTCTATTCAAAAGAACAGTGGAAGCAATGGCGCTAAACGGGGAGCCGTTTAGCGCCATTGTTTTAACATATCACCGCAAATCCTTAGGTTGAAGGTGTACTGTGACGTTAAATGTGACATTTATATATTTATTTATAATATTTATTAACGGCGCCCGGCCGGTAGGTTATTGACACGTCATTTGATTCACGTCATCTGAGGTGGTTAAGTAAGGACGGTCTTCTGAACGTCGATTACTCAAATGGATTACTCAATCATTATTTAAGGATTCGAGAAGTAAGCCAAATATTTAGTAGGTAGTAAGCAGTAAGCAAGTAGGCAGTTTCGAACACACCCCCGGAGTTCAGAAAATTGAACTTTCAACGCTCCAACGCGTGACGCTTAGCCGCGGTAGCCAATCAGCGTGGAGCTTGACCCGACGTCACTGGCAGAGAGTAGTGAGCTTGCACAGAAGCATACGGCCGACATCTTTCTTTATTCTGGGTGGAAATAGTAACATAGTTACGCCATTAAATAAGTTAATGGAAACATTTCTAGCGAGAAATGTGCATTTTACTTTCATAATGTTCGCTCGGTGAATGTGAAGGATGTTTGGTTTGATAGTTATGACGAAGAGGGAACGCTCCGTTCACTTGCATGGACAGGGTCTCTGGTTGCTAAGCAACCTCAACGTCTTGGCGGACTATATCTCTGCTGATCAACACTGCAATTGCTGGAAACACACCAGACACTCCATGTGAAGTTATTTAACCCGATTATTGTTATTTATATCCGAGATTATTTAATCTAACCCGATCTAAGCTCTATCATGCACCCAAACACGGCGGCGTTTGGATTTCCTACCTCGGACTCCAGCGCAGCCACGGCCGACATCTTTCTTTATTCTGGGTGGAAATAGTTACATAGTTACGCCATTAAATTCGTTTATGGAAACATTTTTAGCAAGAATTGTGCATTTTACCTTCATAATGTTTGCTCGGTGAATGTGAAGGATGTTTGGTTTGATAGTTATGACGAAGAGGGAACGCTCCGTTCACTTGCATGGACATGGACTCATCTAGCTGCGTTGGCCCGTTGAAGCGTTGGAAGCGTTGAACCACCACACACTGGTCAAGCGTCAGGTTAGGCGCGGTACTCGCGTTATCCAACGCGAGTAACGCGGTTGGTGTGGCCGCACCATAAAGGCCGTTACATAGTCGACGCGAGCAACGCGCGTAAACGACGCGAGTGACGCGAGCGACGCGCTTCCTTTCTTAAGGCGGCTGCATGCTTCAGCGTTGGTGTTACGTTGTTGCGCAAAATTTACTCAAAGCAATTCATGCTCCCTTTTAGGTTGCGCGTGTTGCGCGTGTTGCCAAGCAATTTACCGCCAGAACAGTAGGTGGAGTAATATGTGGAGTAAAGTTTTTCGTTGAAGACGACCTCGAGAATGACGTCTTTGTCTGTGGGAGTCGTTGGTTTGTTTATGTGCCAGATCGTGTTCTCCCCATACACAGTGAATGATGGCAACAGACAGAGGAACAGGGGTGATGAAGTTGTTGATCATTGGCGTTGTATAAATGTGCATATCTCTCTACATTTTAAAACAACATAATGTGTTGGCAGCAAAGTTAACTTCACTTCACGTTAATGCTTTTGTATATGAGCCTGCCGGGTCGTCCTTGCCTTCTGAAAATGGCGGTATGAAAACAGGAAATGTGATACTCCAGACAGGAAGTAGTATCCAGACCAGCAGACCAATCACAGCCTTGCAGGCTGCGCGGCTCGCGTAAAAGCTTACGTAAAAAATGACGCAAGTCTAGAAAAATCGCCCGACGCACGCAAGACGTGAGAAGTCGCGCAAGGGGTGCGCAAGGGCCTCTTGCGCTTGCGCTTACATAACTGAGCATAAATCGGCCTATAGTCTACACAGCATACGCGAACGTTGCGGGCAATGCATGACATGCAATACACCACTCACGCCATGGGTGGCAGCAGAGTCACCGGTGTTGTCGCGGGTGACGTTCCAGGTGACGTTCCGATCATAGTGGCTACGGAAGAAGAGTGATGAAGCGCAGAGATAGGCGGTGATAATGGTATGTGCGCCCTTTAAATACCACACGAGATCAGGATGGGGAATTTGTTTCTCTGGTGCTTCCAATGCGAAGCATGGACGAGGAGAGGCATTTCCAGTATTTTCGGATGTCGGCGCCAAAGTTTGATGATCTCCTTTCGCGAGTCATCCGATATCTTCCCGACTCTCACCAAAACCGGCCCTTGTGAGGGAGCAGCTGGCAGATTATTATTGTCAGATGCTGGCGTGTTTCCCCACCAGTACAATGTGCTACGATTGGGTATGCGCACTGACCAATAAATGTATATACATTGGTCACTTAGAAACATGACTTTTGATTCATTAGTTATCATTTTACACAAGTTACCTAATTTGGTTTACGTCAAACTCATTAATTCATATCCATATAAAATGTTTATACAACGAGCTATTGCCTTGACAGATGAATGAATTATTTAAGTGTAGGCCTATAGCCAAAGATATAGCGCATAATGTCCACAGAAATTATATGGTAGGCAACATTATTAGAGAAAAAGGGTTTATTGATCAAATTCACTACACACTCACGCTTTGAAAATTTCATTCACTCAAAGAGGCTACTGAACTTATGTTTCACACAGAACATGAACACTTATGTTTCACATAGAACGTGAACACAAAACATTACGTAATTGATTCAAATAGGCTAACACTAAAACAAATAAGGTCAGTAATAGAACGAATATCGGGTGACAAGAAGATCATTAAAATGGCTCACAATCCCGCATCAGCTGTTTGATGTCGCGCATCAAAATAGCACTTTGCACCTGTGGAAGGGTTCGCATAAATTGGCACAGATAATTAGTAAAAGAGACGTCAAGTAATTCTTATCACGTTCCCGCATTCTCTCATATGTTCTTCTGTAAATATAACCTATAGTGCGAATAATGTAAGATATTTGCAGTATCGCCCCCACCGACAACGCATGGTATTGCATGGATCGGCGCGTCGCGTATCAAAAATTTGGAGGACACGTTTTGCTACGCTTCGACGCTTAATGGCGGCCGAAGCGTCGCGTCGCGTAGCCTTTTGGACGCGTAAGCGTAGCGATGCGTCGACTATGTAAGGGCCCTATCACATCCATACACACCCAAGCACAAAAATGCATGCACACAAACACACACACACGCACACACACATACACACAAGCACACGTGTGCATGCACTAAAATATCCACACACATGCACATTGATATGCATTTGAGCCACACAGAGAGAAACATAAGATACAGGCACCCACACAAAGTAGCACAGGCACACAGACTCTGCATAATCAGGGCCCTCCCCTAGCCGTGGTTCTTCGAGGTTAACGGGACGGCATGGCTTCACTGGAACTAAATACAGATCACTGCTGACACACTCAGCACACACGACTGCCTGCACATCAAAGAAAGAGAAACAGAGAGAGGGAGAGAGAGCGGGGAAGAGAGGGAGAAATAGAGACAAAGAGAGATAGAGATAAGACAGAGAGAAAGAGAGGAAGGTATGAAATGGAAGGGGAGAGGAAGTTACAGAGCCAATGAAGAAGGAATTATATACGATTGTGTGTGTGTGTGTGTGTGTGTGTGTGTGTGTGTGTGTGTGTGTGTGTGTGTGTGTGTGTGTGTGTGTGTGTGTGTGTGTGTGTGTGTTTTAGAGTGAGAGACATTTTCAGGAGAGTTTGGACCGATTGCTGTGAAATGCGTTTTTCTGTTTTCCGAATCCCGATTATGTTAATTTAAATGTACCATTTTTCATATAACAGCCTGGATTAGCATATGTGCTGAAGGGTCAGTGTGCTGGTATTATTTCAATCTAGCATAGCAGTAGACACCGTAATTATTCAGCCTAACTACCAACGCCAAATTCATTGACTTCCCAGCGATTATTTTGGCACAGTCGCCTGTTTAGCTGCTGAGGTGAGTTTGAAAACGTGTTTGGAAATCTGTTTTCTGTGTGTGTGTGGATGTGTGAGAGAAAGAGACTGTTGACAGAGATCCGATAGAAACCCACACACACGCACAGACACACACACCAAACACTGTAGTCTTTCCACTATGCCCCTATAATTGTCCCCATTGGGACCTGAAGACCTCTTACCTTCACTGGAGAAACAGACAAACGTCTCTCTCTCTCTCTCTCCCTCTCCCTCTCCCTCTCTCTCTCTCTCTCTCTCTCTCTCTCCATATCAAATGTTAAACTATGAAAGTACTTTGAAAAGTAAAATGTGCGATATTATAAAAATTACAAAAATGACAGTATCTTGTATAAACAGATAAGTCAAAGATACCCTCTCAATACACAGTATTTACATTACGGAGGATTAGTGCAATTATTGTGTACAGAGTTAGTCCAGGGGGATGAGTCTATGGGTAGTTTGAGGTCCTTCTCTCATCACAACAGGTGACAAATCTTGCTGCTAAGTTCGCACATTGTTGTATTCCTCCCAACAGGTATGGCAGTTTGTGAGCATCTGGAGGGTCTTTGAAGTCGTTGCATGCCTTTGTAATCAGTGGGAAGTGTGTATTCCTGATGTCTTTGTATGACTGGCAGGAAGTCAGGGAGTGCAGTTCTGTCTCTAATTGGTTGTGTGTGCAGTGGGAGCACAGTCTGTCTTCTCTTGGAGAAGACAGGTCTGTCTGTGGCTGTGGTCAAGGATTTCCACAGTTTTCGGTCGGTCACGGTGGTCAGGTATTCTGCCACGGTGTAGTCTCTGTTAAGGGACAAATAGCATGCCAATTTACTATTATTAACTATTATTATTAAAGACTTTTCCTTTTGTTTTCTTATAATTTGGTTTTGCCTGATGTGTTGGTTGTTGTTTGTTCGACAGATTCCCAGGAGAAGCTGGCTAAGGGGACACTATACTGGGTGTAACTCTCTGTGGGTAAGAGCCTTGTTGTGGAGTGTGTTGCTGTCGCTTTCCTTAAGGTGGTTATACAATTTTAGGGCTCTCTTCTGAATTTTAATAACCATTGGATATCGTCCTAATTCAGCTCTACGGGCATTATTTGGTGTCTTTCTTTGGACTTTTTGTATTGATTTGCAGAATTCTGCATGAAGAGTTTCAATTTGATGTTTGTCCCATTTTATAAAATCTTGGTTGGGGAGTGGGCCCCAGACTTCTCAGCCGTAGTGCGCAATGGGCTCTATCACTGCGTCAAATATTTTTATCCATGATCCTAATTGGGATGTCTAGTTTTATTACTTTTTATGGCATAAAATCCCCTCCTTGCCTTGTCTCTCATTAACAGCTCTGTTGAAATTTCCTGTGGAGGTAGGTATAGTTTTTTGTTTGCTCTAGAGTAACAGTGTCTAGGTGGAATGTGTATTTGTTGAGGCTTGGTCTTATTTCAAATATGATTACTTTGGTTTTACTAAGGTTCACTGTTAGGGCCCAGGTTTGAGAGAAGCTTTGCAGAAGATCTAGGTAATGCTGTAGGCCTTCTTTGGTTGGGGACAGCAGCACCAGGTCATCTGCAAACAGCAGACATTTGATTCCTGTGTCTACCAGTGTTATGCCGGGGGCTGCAGACTATACTAATGTCCTTGCTAGTTGGCTAATGTATATGTTGAACAGGGTTGGACTCAACCTGCATCCCTGTCTCACTACCCGGCTTTGTTGGAAGAAGTCTGTGTGATTCTTTCCTATTTTAACTGCACATTTGTTGTTTGTGTACATGGACTTTATGATGTCGTAAGTTTTTCCTCCCACACCACTTTCTACTAATTTAAACAACAGACCCTCATGCCAAATTGAGTCAAATGCTTTTTTAAAGTCTACAAAGTAGGAGAATACTTTGCTTTTTTGTATTATTTGGTGGTCAATGAGGGTGCTTGATGTGAATATATGGTCTGTTGTACGATAATCTGGTAAGAAGCCGATCTGGTTTTTGCTTATGGCATTATTGTCAGTCAGTAAGTTAAGGAGTCTGCTATTTATAATCATACATAGAATTTTACCGAGGTTGTTGACACAGACCCCTCTGTAGTTATTAGGGTCAAATTTATCTCCACTTTTGTGGATTGGGCTAATCAGTCCTAGGTTCCAAATATTGGGGAAGATCCCAGAGCTAAGAACAGTGTTGGGCAGTTTTAGAATTGCCAATTAGAATTTGAGATCTGTATATTTAATCATTTCGTTTAGAATACCATCAACACCACCTGCCTTTTTTAGTTTAAGAGAACTTATTTTGTCCTGTAGTTCTGTTAATGTGATTGGAGGTTCTAGTGGGTTCTGATAATCTTTAATAATTGATCCTAGTGTTTGTTATTTATCTTGTAGATGTGTTTGTTCTTTGTTCTTTATAGTGGGGCCAAAGAGATTGGAGAAGTGATTTACCCATAAGTCTCCATTTGGAATGCTTAATTCTTCCAGTTTTTGTTTGTTAAATTTGTTCAAATTTTTCCAATAATGGTTTGAGTCTATGGATTCCTCAATTTGGTTAATCTGGTTCCTAGCATGTTGGTCCCTTTTTCTTCTTATTGTGTTTCTGTATTGTTTTAAGGTCTCATAATAACGGAGACGGATATTGTTGTTGTCTGGGTCCCAATGTTTCTGATTTGACAGGTTCATTAATGTTTTTCTAGTATTTTTACATTCGTCGTCAAACCACTTATCGTTAAAGTTGTTTTTGTTCTTAGTTTGACTGTTTGAGACCTTCAGGTTTGATTCTAAGGCTGGGATGTCAAATATGTTGTTAAGGCTTTCTACTGCCATGTTGATCCCTTCGTTGTTGCACTGAAAGTTTTGGTCTAGGAAGTTATCTAGAAGTGTCTCAATGTGATTTTGCTTCATGGTGTTCTGATATGTTTTGACACTGCTCTCCTTCCATCTATAGCATTTGTTTATAGTGTGTATGTAGTTTTTTTGGTTTTAATGCCTCTTGGTTAGGTGTTGGTCTATGTAAGTAGGCTATGATTTTGCTGTGGTCTGATAGTGGTGTTGACTGTGAAAGCTATGAGAGATCCAGGGCTAAGGTCTGTGATAAAATAATATACAGTACGACTGCCGAGATATGAGCTGTAGGTGTATCTTTCATAGGGGTCTCTGCGGGATCTACCGTTGACAATGTACAGTCCCTGAGTGCGGCACAGCTGTTATAGTTGTAGTCCATGTTTGTTTCTAGTTTTGTCATAGTTATATCTGGCAGGACACTTTGGGGAGGCAATGGTCTCGTCTCCTGGTAGGTGTTTATCTCCCTGTGTGCTGATGGTGTCCGGCCCCTGTCCCGTCCTGGCGTTGAGGTTGCCACAGATTAGAATATGAACACGGGCCTGGAAGTGGTTGATCTCCTCCTCTAGTATAGAGAAGCTTTCCTCGTTGTAGGGTTAGTATTGGGATTCTAGTGGTGGGATATGTGTTGCACACAGGAGGATGTCTTCTTCTGATGCGGTATGTCCCTTGTCTATATCAGTGGCGTAGCTTAGTTGTGCTAGGCCTCGGGGCAAGATCGCGCTGGGCCCCACCCCCCTCCCCCGAACCCCCCCCCCCCCCCCCCCACACAAACACAAACACACACACACACGCGAATGCATCCACTCCCCCATAGGGCCTAAGCCAACAGCCGCCACAACGAGAGAACGCAAAAATCATCATCAGAACCATTAACAGAGACTTAGCATCCATAGATCACACGTCAAAATCGCGGAAACATTATTAGGACCACGTACACTGTATTTGCAACACACTGCCTACTATCAAAAACAAAACATAAATACTCCATTCAGCTGAACACACAACTACATTTCCCAAACAGCACAACTATGGCCTAATCAAAATGGCCAATGGTAACATACTCCTACAGGGCACAGCGGCCATAACCAATAATAAAATAACAACCCGTTTACCCCTTACCCGTTCAGAAGTTAACTCTGCCTGCCTTCTGTTCAGCGAACTCGTTGATAATAGAGGTGAAATCCAATTTCCTTGCTCTTTCATTCTCGATTGAGAGTTCGGCCAATACACTCAATCGCTACTGTGCCATGGCGCTCCTTAGGGAAGTCTTTATCAATTTGAGCTTGGAAAATGACCGCTCTGCCGTGGCTACTGTCACTGGTATGATGAGGTACAGGAAAAACGCTGTGCAAACATTTCGAATTGCGCGCATCCAGTCCTTTCCTCTCTTTACGTTTTTTAGTACCACTTTTTAGCTTGCTAAACATTGCAATGGTATGGTTTAGCTTTTAACAATATGTTAGAGTTGGAGATACTAGCTGTGTTCGAGGGCGTTCGCTATACACTCACTCACTATTCCCTATATAGTGTTTATGATATAGTGCACTATAGGGAACGAGCAAACGAGGATTCGGACACTACGCTGAACATTTTTAAACGTCATGTGCGTCAGTAAATGCGCCGGGTATTTGTGTGACGCAGACAGATGCGCCCACATCATGTAAACAACCCGGGCTCTCACGAGGAAAGCTGGAGGTTGGATTGATGTTGAATGTTACATTTCCTTGTTCAAGTTTTTTTTAATTAATTTTGAATGTTACATTTTCTATGTTAGATTCCAAATAAATTGTTGACATTTCTAAACGAAGACGGAGGCTCAATCATTAAATGTATTCGTTTTCGCGGTTAATCAGCTTCTTCTTCTCCTTCGGAAAAACACGACCGCATTGCATTGTGGTATTCGGGAGTAACATGTAGGGTACGTCGTATGTACGCTCAAAACATCACGGTGATTGGTCGAAAAGATTTCCCAGCAGGCCCTATCTTTTGTAAATGTTGAAAATAAAAGAAAATAAATTAAGTAGCCTAAGTGCGATTGTATATACTTTTTTATTCTTGGCCAAAATATCACTACTGTAACCAAATTACATACATTAAGGCAGAGGAAGATAAAATATATAAGCCACCCTGACTGTGATGTTATGAGGGAAGAGAGTCTACATAATGCGGTCAGTTCCTTTCTACAATCACTTGTAGACATTTTATGCTGCTTTCACACCGCCGCCAGCACCCCTGGTAGTTTGATGGTTGGTACTGTTGCGTTATTTATGGAAGAAAGTGGTCCAATCCTTGGTCGCTTTTAACTCAATTTATTTGTTAAAGGCCCACTATGCAACTTCGGGAATTTCTTCGCTGTTTTCTTGGTTTTGGCACGCACATTTCTCTACACAGCGCCCCCTACAGCTTCGTAGTAGATATTTTACAACACTGTCGTAACAACTCGTTGACGACCCTTCCCCATGCACTTCTACGCGAGCCATGTGCATTTGTTTTCAAAGAAGCCGGCGAATGCGTGGAGCCATGTCCGAAGTAAATGTTCATAAAGTGTAGGCAAGGTTATACATTTTTAAAATGGTGTATTTGTATTGCAATAAACATAAAGCCACCCTTTTTATAGTTGACGGGGAGAATTTATATCCTAGATTATAATTGTTTTATCTTAGGTTGAACAGAACAATCAGTGTGAGAGTGTTGGCCAACATAATAATCTAAATAAACAAGAACCTGGATTCGGGGATTCAGTCTGTATCTGGGGGACGACACAGACGAACAGCAAAACACCAATGGAAACAAAGGTGTTTATATGGCTGCAACCAAGCAAGCTAGAAACATACAGGGCTCACAACAAAACGGTCGAGAAAACAATTTTTACAGGGCTCACAACAAAATGGTTGAGCAAACACATTTGTACAGAGACTATCAACATCAAGAATACCACGAGGACAAAGTTCACCCAAGGGTACTTTCAATTTCAAAAGCAACACGGCCAAGTCGGAGTCTGATTTGAAGTCTTCTTTTTCTTTCAGTTCACGCTATTCCTGAAAAGCTTGCCCAACGTTTACTCGTGTCTGGCCTCTCTGTCGGTCAGTCTCCCCTTTCTCTTCTTCTGTTCCTCCGACATTGGGTTTCTCTGTCTCTTTTTAGTCGGCTGATCTATGATGAATGTAACAATCCCTTAGTTACTTGTGTTTATATCGAGCCGGTTCCGTGTTTGGGGGTCTGTGCCGCAAAGCAATTCGTTACTTCGCGAGACCCGAGACTCCCGCGAGAGTGGGCGGCGGGTCGCCGGCAGAAACATATTCATTTTCTCCGCCAAGATGCGCAAGGGGGAGTTGAAACAACGAACAATCGAACAAAAATGAATAATGGAACCATCGCAATGACTCCTAGCCTGTTATATTAAGGTAAATCAAGCCAAATTGCCTCGCAACTGGCTGTTTATATCTAGCCGGTGCCATGTTTGGGTGTGTGTCTGTGCCGTAAAGCATTTTCGAAACTACAATCTGACTACATTTTCGAGGATACTTCCGCCGCGTCACATCCGGAAGCGCTCGGTCCGAACACATCAAGTTGCATATGCGCTTTTTCACTGTAGAGGCCACATGGGAAAATGACACACCCACCAATCGACCCAGAAATGGATGCAGAACCATCAGCATAACTCTCAACCTGCATACTTAATGTAATTTTGGCTAAAAAAGTTGCATAGTGGGCCTTTAAAGTAGGCATGTTTCGGTATGGTAACTATGAAGCTTAAGGTAGGGAATTGTATCTAACGCGTGTGAGGGACAATATCGTGAGCTTCAAGCCCCGGGCTTAAGCCCGGTTCTCTCCGCGGTTATTCTCTCCTGATCTCTGCCCTCTCCACTTGAATCACGAGCTATTGCCCGTCAAGTGGGCGTGGCCTATGTGAAGTGGGCGTGGCATAAGTGACGTTTAGCCTCGGCTTCCTCACCTGTCTGAGGTGCTGCCTTCTGTGGATGGAGTAGCTATTGCAGCCTTCAGTAAGGTCCTGCTCCCCTTGTGACTATGTACAGTATTTACGGCTTATATGTTCGGTCCTGCTTCCTAATGTCTATGTGGTGGCAGCTTATGTGCTTAAAATACGTAACAGTACCACCAGCTCTCTGTAGTTTAGATGGCAGCCAGTGGGACCATCTCCTCTACACCAGGTCTCTTGGAGGATGACAATGTCTGTATTTCGGATTTCCTTGATGAAGTCTAGGTTTCTGCATTTCAGACCCAAAGGCAGTCGACCTCAGGCCTTGGATATTCCAGGATGAAATAGTGAGAGCTTTGTGTTCCATGGTGTCTTGTGTTTGATAGTCCAGTAGTTTAGGTCTGGATCAGGAACGTGTAGAGCTCACTGAGCATCCTGTGTATGCTATGGTCTCGGGATGGGGTGTTTCCCCTGCTCATTTCTGTTACGAAAGATGAGCATGTTGACATGCTCTGGGGTCAGACGCGACCGCAGCCTGGTGACCGTCAGTCCAGCCGCCGAAAACACCTGCTCTGAGGGGACCGACGTTGCCGTGATGCACAAATACCTCCGTGCTAACTTGGCAAGGCGGGGGAACAACTTTCCACAATCCAGGGGCTCAGAAAGTTCTTTATTTCTGCTTCGATGCTAACCTCGCCTTGAGTGGTAGGCCTATAGTGCTCCGCAAGAAGTCATTTTTTAAATCATAATGGTCCCACACCAGACTTCGCCGTGGCCTCTTCCGCCTCATGATTACATCGCCGTATTCCGATATCCATACTATCCGTACTTACTAGTCTAAGTTTGAGTACGTAGGGCGTTCCGATTCAGATCAGGCGAAAATAATTTTACTGAATACGGTCAAAGTGTGTGGCGATGTACACTTTTCGTACTCAACGGCAGCCATCCTAGCTACGTAGCGGAAGAGGGCGGAGCCAGGCTGAGCCAAAGTCTGCGCATTTTCCACATAGCCTGCATTAATAGTCATTTTGTAGTTTTTATAGCTTTTTATAGCTGCAAGGCGTAAAGAGTTCACCGTTCAAAGCGGGATGTTTATTGCCGGGGAGGAGCCGCAAATTTAAATATTGCCCCCGTGTGGTAAAATGTTTAATTGCACACTGCATTAGTTTAATCGATGAAGAATTTACGCAATCGACGAAATTCTTAACGATCAATTAGTCGATTGTCGATTAATCATGCCCATCCCTAGTCGGGACCTCTGACCTGTAGATGTGTACCTGGTCGTAGAGGCTGTGCGGCTCCATGGTGGGGTGGTGTGCAAGGAAAACGTTGGGTTTCAAGGCACAGTCTGTGGATATTGAGGCGTTCAGGGTGCGAACAGGGTGGAAGTCTTGTCTGGGCAGCAGGGTAGGGATTACCACTTTTGCGTCAGGGAGGAGGCAGCTTTCTCCATGGACCACTTAAGGGCTGTGGACACACCTTCTTGCTTGCTTCAAAGTACAAGTACAATCTGTGGGTTTTGTGTCTCCTCATTGGATGTGGGGGTATCTTCGGGGTACCTGTCAGTAGTGTTGTTTTGGGTAGGTTGGGTGGAAGGCAGTTGGTGTGTTTCTGCTGATTCTATGATTGAGTGGTCTATCAGGTGAGACTCGTCTGTGGCATCGTTCTGAGGGGGTGTGTTTATTTTAAGGGTCCATCCTCCGCTAAAGCCCTCTTTCTTAGCGGAGGGATAGTGTGCCCTTATGGCAGTGTGCCATGCCTTGGGATTTTCCGTATGGAAAATGAAGTTGTTTGCATTTCCATTCTTAGGGCATTCTGCATAGAGTGTCTCTGGGTTGCTATTGATGAGCTCTTATTTACATTTCTGGCGTGCCGAGTCATTCGTTGCCTTGATTGCGTACTCTATTTTGATGGCCTCTGTATTTGTGTGGGGGTTGTTCATAAGTACCGTCTCCATTGTTTCAGTGGAAAGGAATTTCCCACCTTTCCCACCTCAACCTTTGCAGCCAAGCTGGTGCGAGGTATACTGTCTTTGTAGCTTTAGCTGTAGTACACACAGACACACACACACAGCCTCCTATGAATTGATGACATGTTATGACCAAACTTAGTCTCTCCCACTGTGTCAACTCTCCACCAAACACTTTATTATAAGCCATTAAATAATACTACGTCATTACCAGACACACACAGAAGGGGGGGGTCTGGGGGCATCCTCCCCTGAAGATTTTTTGGTGATTTTTACAGACAAACTAAGCATTCTGGTCATAGGCGTTGATTACACCAGGGACGCTGGGTACGCGTCCCCACCAGATTTTCTCAAGATTAATTTTGTACCCACCAGTTGAATAATTATGGATTATTACACGGGTCTTCTCAATGCCGTGGAACGCTGCGTTCACTTGCATGGGCTCTTCACAACTTCCGGCGTTGAATTATGTTTGATAATTCACCGACCGCTGTCAAGGAAAACAAAGGACTTTTTGCCTCTAATGACGTCTTTGGTATCACTCCTCAAGTAGTCCGGTAACTTTTCAACCCCAGCGTCTTCGGTTGCTAAGCAACGTCAAAGTCTTCGGCAGACTATTTCTCTGCTGATCAACACTACGAATGCTGGGTAACAAATAAATTGTAAAAAGACACCATGTGAAGTTATTTATTCGTTTTGGCAAGTAGCCGTGTAATAAGCGGGATAATGTCTAGAACGTCGCCGGTCATTATCAAAAATATGCCCCTTCAGGGCGAACGGGACACCGACGCAAAGCGAAGGTGTCTTGCTCGCCCTGAAGGGGCATATTTTTGATAATGACCGGCGTTCTAAACATTATCTCTTACATAACATGGCTCTTCTCAATGCTGTAGACTGCTCCATTCACTTGAATGGGCCTTCCTAACGTTCAGCTGTCAATTATTTTTGTTTATTACACAGCTCTTCTCAATGCAGTTGAATGCTCACGTCCAGCATATTTGACCGCTGTCAAGGAAAGTGTTTCTTTTTGCCGATTCATGTCATCTGTATCACTCCGCAGTCTGGTAACTTATCAACCCAAGCATATTCGGTTGCTAAGCGACGTTGACGACTTTGGCGAACTATTCTTCTGCTGATCAACGCTACGAATGATAACAAATACATTAGAAAAATATTTTTTCGATTTGGCAAGTAGCCATTACTAATAATACCAATACTCTTTCGCTGGGATGATGAGGCATCAGACAATCAAGTAATTTTAGCCTGAATATATAGGTAAAAAGCACCAGGGCAGGATGCTAGTACCATAGACAGTATCAGAACGATAACCTGTTGAACTAAATGGATGTGGTAGGCTACATCACGGGATGCATCTGCAGACCACTGCCCCATAAATAAAGGTAAGACGCAATATTTATTGCTTAAGATTTGCTGGTGCTGTGGCGAGGTCTTTTGTGTTTTTTGAGCTCAAGTGGTCGGCTGTTTTAACTTGCAATTGATAGTCGTGGAGTCAGTCTCTTGTTGACACAAAGTGACTTTTGGTCATTCTTGCTTTGTTTGAATTCTGGAATAATTGTGAGGAGGAGTGCATGCGTTTTGGTCAGAATGCCTGATGTAGGCTAGTTTTGATGGAATGTGTGTTGTGAATTGAGAACAGCCAGCTCAGCTGCGCAGCAAATATTTTTTTCTTTTCTAATCTTAACGACTTTTGTAGTGCTGTGTGTAGCCACACGTTTGGCCCCATTGAACTTAAACACGCAGTTTATTTCCTTTCCTAGCTCCTCTTGTTTATGTTGTTAGCTTAGCCATGTCATGTCACGTTGTCAACATTGGATAAATGGAGCAGAACATAGTGGGTCATATGTCCGATGCTTTTAGGAAACGTTTGTACCCAGCACTTCTGAAAATGCACTTCCGAATGCGTCGTTGTCCCCAGCACATTTAAAACCAAACTGACGCCCATGATTCTGGTACATTCTGTCTAAAATAATAAAGACAAAAGAGAACATTTCCTTACAAAGACGAATGGAGCCGGGAAACTAAGATTTAACTTAATTTATTTGCCTTGCAGAATTCAGGAAGATTAAAAGTGCAAATACATCAATAATAATTGGAAATTATACACGAGAGAATGTGATTCTAAAATGGGTGACTTACGGCCAATCTATTGTGTTGGAAACTTCACTCATAAATCTATCTACAGTCAAGTATGCGTTTAGACAAATATGATAAAATATCAATATAATACGTGCAACCTTTTTTGTGTGGTTGTTCAAGACACACTGAAAGCATGATGCCACCATAGGTTTGCAGAGAACTATATACAATATACACACTGAAAGCATAACGCCACCATAGGTTTGCAGAGAACTACATACAATATACACACTGAAAGCATGATGCCACCATAGGTTTGCAGAGAACTATATACAATCTGCACACTGAAGGCATGATGCCACCATAGGTTTGCAGAGAACTATATACAATATACACTTGAAAGGGGTGGGGTGGCCTCGATTAGTCAAGTACCGGAGGACAATCACGCACTGGCTGACACATGACACATCGGTCGTTTCGTCGGCTTGCACAGCAACAAAATGGCGCCTGTGATACTTCCTCAGCCAGTTTCTGTTCATACACAGCTAACATACAATCAAGCAACTCGTTTTGGCTAGTCTTAGACATGTACTTGGCAACATGTGCGTTTGACAGGTGATCGGCTAACTGGCTGTCTAAACAAGAGAACTGGTCAATGAGGTCCAAAAACACACCCCGCTGGAGTGAAGTTGCCGATTCATCAGAGCCCCTGAGAGCTACCTCGTGTGCCCCACAGAACCTAATACAGTCCACAATCCGTGACAGCGAATGTCTGTTTTTCTTTACCTGGTCGTTGTGTCTCTGTACGGAGATGCGGTGGCCGTCATCCAGCTGACAGGCAATATTTACTTTGCACAACATTGAAAGCTTCACACAATTTCTAATGTGCGTTGGACTACATTCATGTTTCTTTATTTTACAGGACACATGTTTTAAATCCACAACTTCTTGTTTGGTCCAAGCTGTGTCTCCTTCGAACAGCACGCAAGGGAAACAGAAGAGAGCGCTCCTAGCTAAGTTAGCCGTTAGCCAGTCTTTCCTTTCGAACCAAGAGGTGCAAAATGAACGATTTTATCTTGTGTCCTTTTGTTTTATCTGAACATCGTTTGGCCGATGTGCCCCCAGTCTCTTTATTTCTTTTTTTTCTTCTAAAGACATCAACGAAAACGGATGAGTCAGTAGATAGTCCACTTCGTTAGGTAAATTAGCGCTCGCCATTGTGGTCAGGGTTGTTTTTCACTTTTTTCTCCCGCCTCTAACAGTGACCGTCACCAGTGAGAGTCACTGTCACTGTTGGTCTGGGCCCCGTTTCCCGATAACGATAGATCTTCGCTCGTAAGATCATTCTCCCGATGGATCTTCGAACCATCGTTAATTTCTTAGGAGGGTTTCCCGAAACTCCTCTTAACATGAACGCGCATTCGCTGCACTCACGACGTTCGTAGGATTGTACCTGTCCACTGACATGGTTCTGAAACGGGCTATGACGCAGGGGGAGACGCAGGAATGTCGCAGGAAAATGGGGTTAAAAAGGGTTAAAATATCTCCCCATCAAGGCCAACCGCAGAGAAGCCTACGAAAAGAATAGATTGCAATAATTTGAATGCTAAAGATATTCAAAAGCAATTGATTAGGCCTAGGCCGACATATATATATCAGTCCTAATCCTGAACGCACTGTGCATACTTTTATTCACGGCATTTCCCCCCCTGAAATAATTCCATATTACAAAAATCCAAAATAGCTTGTGTGACAACTTAGTATAGAATATTTGTAGACATTAAAAATGCAACGTTACAATATTATGCTGCTGCTCAGCTCCCACTGGCTCCAACTCGAACCCCGGCTATAGGTCTTTCTACACTGCCGAGCCGGTTCGGTCGCAGCTTGGCACGCCCGGCGATTTCATCTTCTTATCTCAAGTTTCCTGTGTAAAATCGAGGCGGTCAATTCCCCCTTTCGTCACGGCGCAGGGTTTCTTGGTTCACTGGGGAAGGCGGGTCTGTGCACGGAGTCTCTGACCTCTTTAGAATAATTTGTATTATTGCCTACTCCCGAATGTTTTCATTTTTTATGAATGAAGACATGAATGAAGACATATGAGTTCACTCTATAGTAGGCTAACGATGCTCTTAGCTTCCTACGAGTACCCTGGAGCACTCGTTAGCTACGAGCGTTTTCACGACGTTCGTTACCAACGATGCTTTCGGGAAACGATGCTCGTACGATGCTCGTACGACGCACTTCACGATCCACTTAGGCTAACTGTGTCTTCACACCAAACGCAAAAATTTTCGCCCGTTCGCGTTGTAGCCGAAGTTTTGTTGCGCCACACATCATAATCTGTCGCTCTGCAAGTTTTGGCCAATTTGTCGCGCCACAACAAGATAACCACCATTGCATGTCTTTACCTTTTGTGGAAGAGGGAGAGACAGTATATTCATAATATTGTAATGACCACAGAAGAGGCAGTGAATGAAGTATTGAATAGACAGAGATTTATTAGATAGGCCTACCTAATAAACCGTTGGAACACATAAGACCGGAAACATAGCAACGCCGGTAAACAAACCCCGAGAATTCACTTTCTCCTCCATGCTGCAGTTCACCCCAGACTGCAAATCTGCAATGCACTGAGTTTGACGGTTGAACACATGTGACTCATTGGCCACGCTGTTGAACGCTGATTGGCTGTCATCACGCGAAATTCGCGTCAAAGTTCAAATATTTAAACTCGAGCGAATTTGTCGCGCCACAAATCCTCGTGAACGCGTTCGCCTGTGCACGGCGAAAGTGTTGCTCGATAAATTAAAACTTGTCGCCGTTTTTTCTCGCGAAAAATTCGCCCGATACGCGTCTACACGTTCACTTTGTATGGGATCCTGGCGCCCCGTCGCGTTTGGTGTGAACACACAGTCTATGCTTTCGGGAAACTGGGCCCAGATTCCCAAGCGCCCTTAGGAGAGAAGAAATATTTTCAGGCACGGCAGAGGGAGGGTGGATTCGTTCGTAGCTTTTGATCTCTCTGGCGGTGGAACGCTTCTGTTAGAACAATATAATCCACTTTCTAGATGCTTTGAATGGAATCTTTCTTTTCAAGGCGTCCTCACCCTGCTGTCACGTAGAAATTGCTGATCCAGGGTCTGCCGCTGAAGCAGAGTTCTTCTCATCATTCCAAGATCTATATTGTCCATTTTAAATAACAACCCCCAATCACTAGCTCTGCGTTGTGCTCTCCTCTGAGCTGCAGATTGCTGCTGTGAACTTGGTGGACTAATCGGGTAGGAGCATAATGAATCATGAATCGTTAGGAAGATATTAGTTATTGTTTCTCGCTAGACAAGCAGCATGTTGAAAGCTGTCAGAGATATTAATTATCCAAACAGCATGCTAGTTAATTTTCTCTAATCCATTTGAATTTGTTTTGTAATAAACAGCACTAAGTGTTCAGAGATTCCTATTCCCTACCGCTGTGCTTTGAGCAAGGAATTACGATAGCAGCCAGCATTGTTGCTTCCTGCAGAACACGCTAAGCACATCTTTGAAATGACCAAGGGAAATAAAGCAACAATTACCATCTAATCCTATCTAATTGACTGCATTAATTTCACGTCTAATCTCATGAACTTCAAATCCACTTATTTGTTCAGCAGAAGCCTCTGTAGCGCCACTGCCCCCCGCAACGGTGCGGCGCCAGTCTGATACGCGGGGTTCTGATGTCTCCGTCCCTGTAGCTCTAGATCCCCAAGCCCTTCTCTCTCCCACTTCATCACTTCACCGCCACAACTTCCGGGGCCCTCTAGCCCGAAATACAAATAGAGGAGGACGCAGATGTGGGGCCTTGGTTTCAGTAGCTTGTCAGCTCTGGTGTGTCCTAGCTCGAGGACCCTCCAACCTTTCCTTCAGAAAATACCGCTTCCACACGCTAGCGTGTGCAGCGAGGTATGGAATGACTCCGACATGCTGTCTGCTGTGATATGTCACCGCGGAGACAGGCAGGCCACCACGCATGACTGCCCGGGGCTGTCAGCCTTCCAAGCCCGGGCAGACAGAGGCTACGTGAAGGAGACATGTAGAGTCCGCCGCCGCCGTCAGGCCGCAGAGTAGAGTTAAGAAGACAGACTTGGAGAGCAAGATGTCTGAAGGAACCTAAAGGAGGTCATGCACGTCAATTAAATTTTATTTTGGTAACCTCTGTGTGTTTTCTTTATCTGTGTGTTTTGTGTGTGTGTATGTGTGTTTGTGCATGTGTGTGTGGAAAGGAAGTGAGGGAACATCCCTCGGGGAGGCGTGGGGGATCTGTTAGAAGAAGGAAGATAGTGAATCCCTAGCTCAAAGAGATCATTTCCTCCTTCATCTGCTGAAGGTCACATCGTCATCACAGCAATGGCGACGCGACACATCCCCCGGCGATACAAAATAACTGAATGGAGGAAACATAAGCGCCTGTTAATTGAGGCTTGTATGAATGCAGGGGGACGAGTCGTCTTGCCTCTGTGTCATTCTCACTGGGGGAGGTGTGCCGGCGTCCAGACTGAGCACTTCATGCTCACGTCTGACGATGTCAGGGAGGCTTGCTGCTGATGTCGGCTTGAGGGTGGCCATGGTGCATCAGTTCAGAGTGATGGGGATACCTTTTTTGTTGAAGGGTCTCTTTCTAGGGCGTTGCTAAGTCAATGTTTTGTTACATGCAATGACTCAGAGAAGCCTTTTATCAAAAGTACCTGGATACATAAGAAGTTAGTCCCCACTTATAGTAAACCATTGAGGGAATCTCCTGACCATTTGTGCTTTTTCTTTACATGCCGAGGGTGAAATGTCAAAACGATATATTAAGTCAAAGGTTAAAGGTCCCATGGCATGACATTTTCCCTTTATGAGGTTTCTAACGCTAATGAGTTCCCCTAGCCTGCCTATGGTCCCCCAGTGGCTAGAAATTACATTAGGTGTAAAACAAGCCATAGGTACCCTGCTCCGCCTTTGAAAAATGAATGCTCAGACGCGCCGATTTGGAATTTGGCCCCATATGTTGTCATAAAGGGCCAGGTTACCTCCCCTTTCCCTGCTTGGCCCGCCCAGAGAATTTGGCCCGCGAATGAGACAATGAGCTACGACCGTGCGGGCGCCACATGTGTGTGTGTGTATGAATATACACACACTGTAACTCAAGTGTTGTACACTTCTTTGTTATTTGGATTACCGTTCTGCCGGTGTTGTTATGGCGCATAACACGCATCATAAGGTAAGGTTTTCGTAAAGCTCCCATTTTGTGCAAAGACTAGACTGCAACAGGTTCTCTGATGGCTCTGGTAGGCTACTTCCACAACGAGACTCGTAGTGGGGGTTATCTCAGCCATGGTTGAGAAGGAATTTGGAGAAAGGAACTTTGGCTTTGACTCCCTGAAGTCCAGATTGAACCGCGAGATGGAGGGGAAAGGGATTGTTGCCCGGGATTGTCTCCCGCATGAGCCCCGCTGCCGGGCGGCGTTGGTGCCGGACCTTGACCCGCCTCTAAAAAACAACACGGTTGTTGAAGGCTCATTCTGGGACTGCCTCGTAGTGGCTGTAATTCTGCAACAAGGCTGAATTTCTTGCACGTCTTCAAATACTGTATTAGGGCCCCAATAACACCTGTATGTAAGCATCCATAAAGTACCATGCCATGGGACCTTTAAAGTACTTCATGTTTTCTGAAAGGTCCTTCAGAATGCTAAGTAGTGGGTTTACCTTGATAGTAAAGGATATATGATGCCCACCAAAAAAGAACCATCCATTTATGCCTGGAGGTGGAGTGTTGGCACCAAACCAAAACGGGAAACAATGCCTCAAAGAGTGTTTTCCATTCCAGACTCACTGTGACATTTGACTTGATGTGTGTGCATCTTCATATTCCGGCAGTGCCCAGTTACAATTAGAAATCCTTGTGTTTTATCATCAGCACTTCCATTTAATTGAAGGCCCTTATGTCGGTGCCTCAATCCCCTCCAGTTTGTTCTATTTGAAATGGATATCCCATCTCCTCCACTCTTCAAAACCAACGGATCACCTCTAACGAGCAGCCCTCGGAGGAGACAATGGCGCTTAAAGGAGCATTTCACCGGTGGAGGCATGAATATGTATTGAAATTGGGTCCTATATGTAGTCGAATAATAAAATAAAATTCTAATTTGGTGCCGTCTTGACCGAGAAAAGGCAGAAAGTGACTTTTTGGCGCTTGTGGATTGAAGACAACATCTCCCACCATGCACCACGATGCACAGCTTCGCTGGCGGCCACTCCCGCTGATCATCTCCGCCTATCGGACACCTCCTTGTTCCATCTACTAATGAAACAAATCAGCGTGGAGCTTGACCCGACGTCACTGGCAGAGAGTAGTGACGCTTGCACAGAAGCATACGGCCGACATCTTTCTTTATTCTGGGTGGAAATAGTAACATAGTTACGCCATTAAATGCGTTTATGTCAACATTTTTAGCGAGAAATGTGCATTTTACTTTCATGTTCGCTCGTTGAATGTGAAGGATGTTTGGTTTGATAGTTATGACGAAGAGGGAACGCTCCATTCACTTGCATGGACAGCGTCTCTGGTTGCTAAGCAACCTCAACGTCTTGGCGGACTATCTGCTGATCAACACTACGAATGCTGGAAACACACCAGACACACCATGTGAAGTTATTTAACCCGATTATTGTTATTTATATCCGAGATTATTTAATCTAACCCGATCTAAACTCTATCATGCACCCAAACACGGCGGCGTTTGGGTTTCCTATCTCGGACTCCTAAATCCCGCGCAGCCACAGGCGCGTTGGCGCGTTGAACCATTTTTGTGACACACAATGATCAAGCGTCAAGTTAGGCACGTTACACGCGTTTGGTGTGACCGTGACATTATGCGGTTTCACCCAAAAAAT